>NC_057390.1:88889657-89105606 GCF_019320065.1 Cervus canadensis | reverse complement strand
ACTCGGCACTTTAACAGTGGAGGAAAGCGCATTCACAAGGGAGGGAAGGTCTGAGAGGTGTGGGGGTGCCTTGGGACTGCTGATGCCTTCTTCCGGTAGCAGCTGGTCTGTGTGAAACGAATGATTCACTCAAGAGGAAATATGATTTTTCTCTGGTCTGTGGAGCTTGTCAGGTTAGGCCTGGCTGATTGAAATCTTGAGAGATTAAATAAATGGAGAGGGGCTTCAAGACTGAAACTGTGTCTCCTTGCCTCGAGAAACCCTGTGCCTTCCTAGAACTCCCAGTCCTACCCTATGCCCAGCTTCTAGAATATTCACCCTCTGGCCAAGGCTCTGCCATGGGGAGGGTCAGGACCCGGGTTCAGCAGAGACAATTAAAGCAGGACGCTGTTTTCTTTTGAGAAGTTCCCAGGCTGCCAGCAGCCCCGGAGACACAGGCTTTAAGCAGGACAGGAAATGCGGACCTTATTAAGGACTGGCTCAGGGTGGCTCACGGACAGCCAGACAGGAAATTGGAACTGAGCACTGACGGGGAAAACCTATTACTGTGTTGCTGAGGGGGCGGGGGGGTGGTGCCCTTGTCACACCACATGGGGCAGAGCCAGGGAGAAGGCGTGCATGAAGCTACTTGGGGTTTCCCTCTCAATGCAGGGTGGAGGCCTGGTCCCCACTGACTGATAACCCAGCCCACACCTCACCTCCCCCATGTTGTGAAGTTGTGGAGGAGACGGCAGGTGTGTATGTAGGTACACAGAGAGGTGGCACTTCCGGCTGTGAAGGGGACCCTGGCGTAAGGTGGCCAAGGAGAGAATACTCATGAAAGGTTGTTGCTGAACGATAAGACGCGGGATTCTTGGCCTCCGGAGGAGACGAATTCAATCCGGGGCCAGAGACGAGGCTGGATCGCTCAGAGCTTTTGTGTAATAAAGTTTTATTAAAGTATAGAGAAAGCTTCTGACATAGGCATCAGAAGGGGGCAAAAGAGTACCCCCCTCCTAGTCTTTAGCTGTATGTTATATAGTCACTCACAGTTTGTTAATGAAATGAAAGGAATGTCATAAAATTTAGAATGGCATCAGATAATTCATCCCAGGCCATAAAATGATTGACTTGAATCTTTTAGAAGGGCAGAATACCAACAAATAGTTCCGTTTACATAGATTAGGAGAACAATACCTGAGGAAGGAAGTTAGGCCGTTTAGAGGAACCAACTTGAAGATTGAGTCTGGGGTTCATTAACATAGCTTAAGACCACATTTCCATACGAAAAAGGCATGTATTGGTTAACTCAAAGTTTGAGAGTGGTTAGCTTTAGGTGAGACCAGAATGTTAAGAGAAACCTCCTTTTATTTTGTATAGAGAAGGAAAAACAGATCGCTGGTTTGTTTCTTCTTGCCATTTAAGAGAGATAAAAATGTCTGGCACTTACAGCCTCTTTCCTCCATTTGGAGACCCCTGGCCTTCTGCCTGTTACCCTCTCATTCCCCCCTTTTCTTTTAGGAGAATTATGTTGCCTAGGGAAAAGGGGCGTCGTTTTCATTCCATAACTGCTTCCGAGCTGACAAGGGGCATTGTCCCTAAATTGGTGAGGCAACATATTCTCCTAATCCTCATAGTGAGGATGTCTGATCCAGGGGCCCCAAATAGTAGTCGGAAGAAGCTGCAGTGATAGCAGGAGTTTGAGCAACCATTTGTAACTTAAAAGCTTTCAGGCGACTAGAAACAAATCCAGTTACACAGTTACAGATGCAGGGAGCAAACAGCAAAAACAAAACAATCAGAATTAAAAGTCACGTTATGTCCATAGTTAAGGTACAAAGTATTGCACCAGTCCATTCTAGGGTTGTTAGATGTCATCAGACGAAGAAGAGGCATCACATGTGATTGTTGTCGAAGGTATTCGCAGACTTGGAGAAAGTCTTTTCCTTGAAGTGGAGATGTCCACCAAGGGAAGCCTTCCACTGATGAAGAGGGGAGTGCTCCGCAGACCCAGCAGTTAGACCGATTGTGGAATGCAGCATAGGAGTGAGCCCAGGACAGGAAGGCATTGTCTTGAGGATCAAAGGGCAGACTCAGGATTTCTGGAGTCAGCAGAAGTAGGCTCACATAGATTATCAGGCCCATCTGAAACATACAAAGTCAGAGCATAGAAAGTAAAAACATAAAATGACATCACTTAGTTCTGGTCAGGGTGCCACCTCTTGACTTGAGTGTGATGTACCCACGAATCAATTCCTGGGACTTTGACAGCTGTGGGAGAAGAAAGAATAACCTGGTAAGGGCCTTCCCAGAGGGGCTCGAGGGATGGGCCCCCAGATCCCAATGTTTTTATGAGGACCTCGGTTCCTGGCTCAAATAGAGGCTTGCTGGATTCAGAGGCTGGGTCAGGAGTCGTCTCCCGGAGTTCTGTTAATGCCTGTTGAAAAGCTGAGAGTTGAGTTACATAATTAGTTAACTCTAAGGCCTCAGGATCTATAACAATGTCTGTGCGTAAGAAAGGCCTTCCATAAATACATTCAAAGGGGGACAGTCCCTCCTTTTTTGGGGCAGTTCGAGCCCTCATTAAAGCTATGGGTAGGACTTTAATCCAGTTGTCTTGCGTTTCTTGAGTTAATTTGCGCAGATGTCTTTTGATAATGTCATTAGCTTTTTCAACCTTTCCTGAGGATTGGGGTCTCCAGGAACAGTGTAAGTGATACTCTATTCCTAGAGCTTTAGACACCCCCTGAGTTACAGCAGCTTTAAAGGCAGAACCATTGTCGCTCTGAAGGCTCCGTGGCAGCCCAAACCTGGGGATAATTTCATGGATTAAAATCTTTATAACCTCCTTAGCTTGTTCACTACGACAGGGGAACGCCTCAATCCATCCAGTAAAAGTATCCACCCAAACTTGTAAGCAAGAATATCCATTAGCTTTTGGCATATGAGTAAAATCAATTTCCCAGTCCTCTCCAGGATACTTTCCCTTTCGTTGTAATCCAGATTTTGCTAGCTTTTCAGTCTTTGGGTTATTTTTCTGACATACCTCACACCGTTTGATAATGTTCTTTAAAGTTTTCATTATATTTTTACCTTCAAACAAACGAGAAGCCATCTGGTAAGTACTTTCTACACCCAAATGAAAACTCTGATGTAAACCCTTAAGAATTTTCCACTGAGCATTTTCAGGAATTATTAATCGTCCATCCTCGGACTGTAACCATCCTTTATCAGTAATCTTTGCTCCTCTTTTCTCATATCTTTCTAATTCTTCCTCAGTATATTGTGGTTTTTCCTGTTCCACAGGACCTGTCCAGATCAAAGGCGTCTGTAGGGAGGGGGTTTCGTAAAGTGCCGCTTTTTTGGCTTGAGAGTCAGCCAGCAGGTTACCGGCAGCTACTTTACTCCCATCCCTGCTGTGCCCTTTGCAATGCATAACAGCTACTTCTTTAGGACAATAGATAGCAGTTAAAAGTCTCTCAATCTCTCTGAAATGCTTAATAGGTTCTCCTGTTGCTGTTTTAAACTGTCTTTCTTTCCATATTGCAGCATGAGCATGTAAAGTCAAATAAGCATACTTAGAATCAGTGTAGATATTCACTCGTTGCCCTTTGCTTAACTCTAGAGCTCGGGTCAGAGCCACAAGCTCCGCTAAGTGGGCACTGGTTCCCTGGGGGAGAGATTTTGCTTCTAAAACCTGTTCAGCAGTCACCACAGCGTAACCTGCTTTGCGCTTTCCATCCCGAACAAAAGAACTGCCGTCTGTAAATATTTCCATGTCAGGATTGTCTAATGGGGTATCCATTAGATCCTCCCGAGCTGCATAGTTTAAAGTTAGGAATTGGGAACAATCGTGATCAGGTGTTTCATCTTCCTTCTCAGGAAGGAAAGTGGCAGAATTTAAATTTCCACAAACTTTAAGCTTAGTTACTGGTCCTTCTAACAACAGTGACTGATATTTAAGAAGTCTACTGTCTGTCATCCAAATATTAACCTTAGAATTTAAGATTCCACTCACATCATGAGAAGTCAGTACGGTAAGGTTTCGCCCATTAATTATTTTTAAAGCTTCAGGTGCTAATAAAGCCGCTGCCCCAATTACTCTTAGGCAGTGGGGCCACCCACGTGCAATTACATCTAATTCTTTGCTTAGATAAGCAATAGGTTGCTGGTGAGGCCCCCGGGGTTGTGTCAAAACTCCCAAGGCCATACCTTTTCTTTCAGTGACAAACAGGTTAAATTCTGACCCTGTGGGCAAACTCAAAGCCGGAGCTTGCAGGAGAGCAGTCTGAAGAACCTTAAAAGCCTTTTGAGTATCTGGAGACCAAACCAGTTTGTCGGTTTGGGCCTGCTGAGTTTCAGCTATAAGTTTATATAAAGGCCGGGCAAGTTCCCCATAGCTCGGAATCCAAATACGACAGTAGCCTGTGATTCCCAAAAATCCTCTCAATTGTCTTAAAGTCATAGGTAGGGGATGGTTTAGTATAGGTTTAATTCTCTCAGGGCCTATGGCCCTAGTCCCTTCTGAGATGATTAGGCCCAGATATCTAACAGATTGTTGACAAAGCTGAGCCTTTTCTCTTGATGCCTTGTAACCGCAGCCTGCCAGAAAGTTTAAGAAATCTTCTGAGGCTCGTGAACAAGCTTCCTCTGTCTCAGCACAGAGCAAAATATCATCTACATATTGTAACACTACCGCTTCAGAGCTATTAAAGTTTTGTAGATCTCGTGACAAACTTTGTCCAAATAAGTGAGGACTGTCACGAAATCCCTGCGGCAAAACTGTCCAGGTTAACTGGGAAGCTGGCTGTGTGGGGTCTTCAAAGGCAAATAGAAATTGACTTTCCTCCGCCAAAGGCACTGAATAGAAGGCATCTTTCAAATCAATTACTGAGAAATATTTGGCTCGTTCAGGAATTTCAGACAATAGAGTATAAGGATTAGGCACCACAGGGTGTAAAGGAACCACAGCCTCATTTATTATTCGTAAATCTTGAACTAATCTCCATTTATCATTTGATTTTTTTACACCCAAAATAGGAGTGTTGCATGGACTGTTACAGGGAACTAATAGTCCCTGCTCCTTTAAATTCTCAATGATGGGTTTTAACCCTTCCTTAACCTCAGGTTTCAGTGGATACTGCTTCTTATGTGGGAATAAGTGTGGGTCCTTGAGCTTGACAACTACAGGAATAGCATTTTGTGCTCGACCCACAGATTTTCCATCAGCCCACACTCTCGGATTCACATTTTGTTCAACTAAAGGGAGAGAAAGGGAAGGCTCCATATTCATGAAAACAGAGGCATGGACTTTGCTCAGTATATCCCTCCCCAAAAGGGGTGAGGGTGATTCTGGCACGATAAGAAACTCGTGTGAAAATAGCACAGAATCCCAGTTGCATGATAGAGAATAACTGAAGTAATACCTTTTGGCTCGTCCAGACAGTCCCATTACGGAAGCGGATCGGGAAGAAAGTGGGCCAGGGGCTTCAGTAAGCACGGAGTAAGTTGCCCCAGTATCTAAAAGGAAATTGACGGATTGGCCTCCCACTGTTATTAATACCCGGGGTTCCTCAGGTGTAATTAGGACGGGAGCTTGTGTGGGGACCCCCGGGCACCTTCAGTCCTGATTGTCTTGAGAGTCAGACCCCTGAGACCTACGCCTCTGGGGGCAGTCTCTCCTCCAGTGTGGTCCCTTGCAGACCGGACATGGAGCCGGGGGCGGCTTAGATGCCTGAGGGCAATCCCGCTTGAGATGCCCCTCCTTTCCACAGCAATAGCAAGCCCATCCCTTTTCACCTGGGTCCCTCTGAGCATTTTTCTCAGGCTGCTTAATAACGGTTTTCATAGCCATTGCGAGGGCTTCCGCCTTTTCCTTCGTCTTTCTCTGCCTTTCTTTCTTTTCCTCATATTCCCTACCATAATAGACTGTCTGAGCCAGTTGTAACAGATTATCTAAAGACTGATTTGGTCCATACGCCCGTTTTGATAACTTACGGCGAATATCTGGAGCCGACTGAGTGAGAAATCTATCCTTTAAGATCACTTTCCCTTCTTCACTTTCGGGATCAATCTCAGTGAATCTGCGAAGGGCTTCTCTCAGTCTATCTAGGAATTTACCAGGAGCTTCTTTCTCCTCCTGTTCTATGTCTGCCAGTTTGCCATAGTTTAAAGGCTTAGAACGCACCTGTCTGAGTCCTTCAAGAATACATCTGACAAAATGACTCTGATCCCATCTTCCTTTAGCAGTGTTATAGTCCCAGTCTGGTTCTGTAGCTGGGACCGCCTGACTCCCAGTGGGGACCGTGGCCATGCAGTATCACATAGGAAGACCAGGTGTGTCTTCTTTAAGCCCTGGGGATCAAATCTATCCCAGTTTTTCAGGATACAGTTCAAAGGAGTGAGGCTGGAATTGTTAGCTCCCATCTGTAAGAGAGAAAAAAAGCGACCAGCGCCATTTTTTCTACCGGAGGCGTCCCTCCCTGCTCTAGATGGGGGTGTAGACAGACGTTACACCAAAAGCTTTTCCTTCCTGGTCGGACTTAGTCTGTCTCTTACCGACGCAGGCGTCACACGCGTCCCTCCCGGTTCTACCACCGAGACGGGGTGGGGATGCACCAGGGGTAGACCTGATGGCATCCCTGACTGACGTCCAGCCCTTCACCTCGCTTGCCTCTGATGCCACCCGGGGCGCAATCAGAGTAACCTTCCGGAATGCTTCCCAAGCTAAGACCTCTGGGGGACACATTCATCACCTGAGTGCCTGTGCACGACCCTGAGTACATTCCTGACCGCAATAAGACCGATACAAACATGAAACTGAGATGTTCCTTCCAAGCGTCACCACACCGGTATAAGAGCCTCCTCTGGTCCACTAAGAGCCAGTGTTACCAAAGGAAAAAACCATTGCAGTTCCAATCCGAGTAACCTTTAACCTCAGAGATGCTCTGGGAGTTGGAGCTCCATCTAGCTTCCGAACTTTCCATGCCTAGCGAGGCTAGGCGCTTCCTGACTACCAATCCAAGTTTGAGACCTAGACCACAGTATAGCAGCAACATAGGTCACAAGTCCCTTGAAAGTCTATGATCCGATAGATAAGGTTAGTACTTCTAATTCCCAAGGAGTTATGAAATGGTCAAAGAGACCGAAAAGTTTGACCGAGAAAGGAGAGTTCGGTCCACACGCTTTGCCCGTTTCTGGTCAGTTCCCGAAGGAGACATTGGTTGCCTCTTGGCATTGGCAGGTCGGTATAAACGCCCGACAGGTTTTTGCCATAGCCTTATGAGGTCACCGCGGGACCGCAGAGCAGGGCTCCTCACTTGCTTCGTGCAGGGAGTTTCATTCATTCACACAAGCACACCGTAGAGTTAGTAAAGTACAGCGGAAAACGTGTTCGCTAGGAGAACAAAGAACTAGAGCTCCAAGCATCCTTACCTTGTCCTGAAGGATCCCGGACGAGCCCCCAAGATGAAAGGTTGTTGCTGAACGATAAGACGCGGGATTCTTGGCCTCCGGAGGAGACGAATTCAATCCGGGGCCAGAGACGAGGCTGGATCGCTCAGAGCTTTTGTGTAATAAAGTTTTATTAAAGTATAAAGGAGATAGGGAAAGCTTCTGACATAGGCATCAGAAGGGGGCAAAAGAGTACCCCCCTCCTAGTCTTTAGCTGTATGTTATATAGTCACTCACAGTCTGTTAATGAAATGAAAGGAATGTCATAAAATTTAGAATGGCATCAGATAATTCATCCCAGGCCATAAAACGATTGACTTGAATCTTGTAGAAGGGCAGAACACCAACAAATAGTTCCGTTTACATAGATTAGGGGAACAATACCTGAGTAAGTAAGTTAGGCCGTTTGGCGGAACCAACTTGAAGATAGAGTCTGGGGTTCATTAACATAGCTTAAGACAACCTTTCCATACGAAAAAGGAATGTATTGGTTAACTCAAAGTTTGAGAGTAGTTAGCTTTAGGTGAGACCAGGTGTCATGGCAACACAGAATGTTAAGAGAAACCTCCTTTTAAATTTGTATAGAGAAGGAAAAACAGATCGCTGGTTTGTTTCTTCCTGCCGCTTAAGAGAGATAAAAATGTCTGGCACTTACAGCCTCTTTCCTCCATTTGGAGACCCCTGGCCTTCTTGCCTGTTACCCTCTCAAGACTACCTGCCCTTTGAGGCAAACTTCTATATAACCTGATTCCTCCACTTGCCTCCTTGGAACAGTTCTCTCAGGGTTACCTGAGATGCTGTCTTCCAGGCTTGGAGTCCTAAAAATGTCCACTGAATGAAACATAGCTCTCAGCTTTTAGGTTGCAATTGTTTTTAAGTTGACAATTCAAGGAGGAGGTGATCAACTCATGGAAATTCTTCTGATTGGTTGGTAGTGAGGTAAATGACACTCAGTGTCATCAACCTTCTGGTTTCAACTGGCCTGGGGTCTAAGTGCTTGTGAGCAATGTACTGTTAACTTCTCCCACCTGGTGGGGGTTTCAATATTAGCAAAAGAGCTCAGATATTGTTATGTATACCCCTTTATCGGGAACCAGGACCCTGCCCCAAGGCTGCACTATTGTTTCTCTTGACTATTCCTCCCTTGTCTCTGCATCCTCTCCCTTCCCTGAAGAGCAACCATTTGAACCTACTCCTTAGAACTCAGGGAAGGTTATGGAGGCTGAATGATACCTATTTCGTATAATCAAGAAGTGGGAGAAGCAGAAAGGCCTTGATGATGAATCTTAGTCACTATATCACCAGGGACTAGAATCAATAGATAGGAGTAGGGCCCTGGCTGTTTGTCTGCATTGAGGGAGGAATTCAGCAAAGAGACGGAATGTAGTGAAAAAAGTAAAGTGTTTATTAGGAGAAAAGAGTGGGTGTGGATAGGCACACAGATTGGATCGGAGAGTTTTGTGCCTTTGGGGTGGTTTAAATCACTTATATGGGGGCAGTTATTCAGGTTTCCTCTGGCCATTCATCTTGATTTTTCTGGCTCTGAGTCCATATTTAGTCTGACTCAGGGCCCTCTTCTGTGTGCATGTGCATCTTTCAGCCAAGATGGATTCCAGCACAAGGGTTTCTGGGATGTTAATAAAACATATTATTTTCTGGTGTCCCTTCCCTTCTCTGACCCCTGAGGAAACTTTCTGCACATGTGTAATTTGGAAGGTCTCCTTGAGCTCAAGAATGAGAAATATGTGGTCTCTTTATCTCTTATCAAAGCAGGATTCAGCTCCTCCTTACTCTTGAGACTTTTGAGAGTCCCTTGGACTGCAAGGAGATCCAACCAGTCAATCCTAAAGGAACTCAGTCCTGAATATTCATTGGAAGGACTGATGCTGAAGCTCCAATACTTTGGCCAACTGATGTGAGGAACTGACTCCTTGGAAAAGACCTTGATGCTGGGAAAGATTGAAGGCAGGAGGAGAAGGGGACGACAGAAGATGAGATGGTTGTATGGATGTCATCACCGACTTGATGGACATGAGTTTGAGTAAGCTTTGGGAGTTGGTGATGGACATGGAAGCCTGGTGTGCTGCAGTCCATGGGGTCACAAAGAGTCGGACACAACTGAGCAACTGAATGGAACTGAACTGCTCCCGCCATTATCTTTATCTTGGAGTATCTGTCCACAAGGGATAGATTTCAGCTGCTCAGCCTGGGGTTCATTTATCCCCTGCCTCACTATGAGAGTCTTCACAGAGTGAAGCTGACATCCATGTTGGGAAACCTGGCTTTTAGAGAAATGGCTGATTTCAGGACTGGAGTAGAGAAAGTGCAAGATGAGTCTGGAATATCTTGATGTGATAGAAGGCAAGAAAGTGCTCAGAGAATGGTGGAAACATCAACAGGCACAGAAGTAATAGCTTATAACTCACTGGACAAAGCAGGAAACCATAAGTCTATACCAACATAAGTAAATGAATAGATGGGAAGAAGTTTGATGAGGGATGAGATATTGATGCAGTTTCAGACTATCTTCCCATTCTGTCTTCAATGCTTATTCTGTTCTTCTCTCCTAGCCAGCTTTCTCAAGGCTTGCTTCATGTCCCTGTTCCTAAGGCTATAGATAAAAGGGTTCAGCATGGGGATTACCACAGTGTAAATGACAGTGACCACCCGGTCCTTTGTCACTGAGTAGGTGGATGAGGGGCGGATGTACACTGAGATGGCAGTCCCATAGTATAATGCCACAACCGTGAGGTGGGACCCACAGGTGGAGAAGACCTTGTACCTGCCTCTCCCAGAAGGGACTCTCAGAACAGCACGGGTGATATAGACATAAGAGATGATAATGAAGATGAAGGGGCTCATGATCACAAAGGAGCCCTCTGTGAAGGCCAAGAGCTCATTGACAGAGGTGTCAGAGCAGGAGAGCATCAGCAGAGGCTGGACATCACAGAAGAAGTGGTGGATGATGTTGGGCCCACAGAAGGAGAGGCGGGCCATGAGGACGGTGTGGGTGAGTGAGTGGAGGTGGGACACCAGCCAGGATGCTGTCACGAGCTGGAGGCAGCGTCTGGGGTTCATGGTGGTGGTGTAATGTAGTGGGTGGCAGATGGCCACATAGCGATCCAAGGCCATGGCAGCCAGGAGGAAGCTGTCAGTGATTGCACAGGCCACAAAGAAATACATCTGGGACAGGCACTGGATGAAGGGGACCTTCTTGCTCTTGCTCTGCATGTTTGCCAGCATCCTTGGCACAATGACGTTTGTAAAGCAGATGTCCACAAAAGACAGGTTGGAGAGGAAGAAGTACATGGGGGTGTGGAGGCGGACATCCCCTCGGATAGCTGCAATGATGACCGAGTTGCCACCCACATTGACCAGGTACATAGCCAGGAAGCTGGCAAAGAGCCACACCTGCTGTTTGGGGTCACTGGTCAGTCCCAGAAGGAGGAATTCAGTGATGTGGCTCTGGTTTCCTCTTGTCATTGCTGTCCCCCTAGTGGAAAATCTAAAGGAATGCTAGGCATGAGTCCTGGCTTGGACTCTCCAGTTCTAAATTCTGATGAGTGGCTGGTATAGTCGACAGGCGTATGGATTTTAGCGTCACACATGTCTGGCTTTCCACCCTGGCTCTCACTGACTGAACAGGGCACAATGCCACCTCCTGGACTTTTATTACCTTCATCCATAAAGACAGAAAGTATGAAATTTACCTCCTCAGGCTGTTCTGTTTTGGACAGGAATTCTTTTTGATTTCCTAAAAACAAATATTAGAATACCTTAACTTCTCCATGAGAAAACATATACATCCTACAGATGGTTTTCCTAGCTCCACTCTCTTTGGGAAAAGTTTGTGAAATGCATTTGAGGGTTTGAGTAACAATCACTTTATGAGTGCCGTGAAATTGGAAAGTCTATGACCCTCCAGGAGATGAAACTTTCTGGTATGGGGACAGAACCAGTTTCTGGAGTTGTGTGGCATAGGGGAAGACCACTTTCTGGCATCAGGAGAGAGCACCTGTTTGGTTGGGTTAAACTTTTTATTTCATTCAGTTGGGAGGTAATTAGGAAGTCATCATGGAAGTAACAGGTGAGTGTATTGACAGTAGATCAGAGGTGAGTCGAGTCATAAATTGTCATCTGAGCATAGGAACTATATAAATGGAGTAAGTAGGCTGGCAGAAAACAGTGAGAGGACTGGATAGCAAGGTTCTGGGCTTCAGGAGCTGGATTCTAATCTGAAAACTGGCACAGAGGAGCCAGAGAAAAAAGCAGGACCCCTGTCGGAAATGAATTATGTCTCTGCTCAGCAATTATAAAGGTGGAGACTCAGCTGCAGTGGAATAAGATCAGCAATCAACTATCAGCCCTCACACCCAGGATCAGATCCTGGTTATCAGCCAGAACTACCTGAGGCTGAGTCAGTCATTCTGTGCCTGGACTTGGGTTCCTACTGTCCACCTTTCCTACAATCAGGATTATTTCCAGAAGCGAGCACAGGAAGTAATCTGCAGATGTCTCTCAGTGATAAAGAGTGAAAAAGATATATAAAAGATGGGTGAGAAGAAGTCTACACCCAAGGACACTGAGAACTAATTTTTTTTTAACGTTTCAAGCCCTTAAATGAAATTCTCTGCATCATTGGAAAGAATCCCTACAGTCTGCATCTCTCTTGGCACTTTCCTAAGATACAATGGCATAGGTTCCTGTAGCATCTTTTTCTCCCCAAAGTGCTTTCGATCAAGATGATTTCTCCTATTAGGAGACCTGATTGACATAGGAGAGGGCCAGGGTATTACTTCTCCAAGGACATCTTCCAGGGATCTGATTGGCTATTCAACATTGTATTCCCCAGTTCACCATTGTATCCTTGTGGTTAAAAAGTACTGATTAAACTTAAAAGCTTTTGGACAGCAAAGGAAACTATAAGCAAGGTGAAAAAACAACCCTCAGAATGGGAGAAAATAATAGCTAATGAAACAACTGACAAAGGATTAATTTCCAAAATATACAAGCAACTCACACAACTCAACACCAGAAAAACAAACAACCCAATCAAAAAGTGGGAAAAAGACCTAAACAGACATTTCTCCAAAGAAGACATACAGATGGCTAACAAACACATGAAAAGATGCTCAACATTGCTCATTATTGGAGAAATGCAAATCAAAATCACAATGAGATATCACCTCACACCGGTCAGAACGGCCATCATCAAAAAGTCTACAAACAACAAATGCTGGAGAGGGTGTGGGGAAAAGGGAATGCTCTTGCACCACTGGTGGGAATGTAAATTGATACAGTCACTATGGAAGATGGCATGGAGATTCCTTAAAAAACTAGGAATAAAACCACAGTATGACTCAGCAATCCCACTCCTCGGCTTATACCCTGAGGAAACCAAAATTGAAAAAGACACATGCATCCCATTGTTCATTGCAGCACTATTTACAATAGCTAGAACATGGAAGCAACCTGGATGTCCATCAACAGATGAATGGATAAAGAAGTTGTGGTACATATACACAATGGAATATTACTCAGTCATAAAAAGGAATGCCTTTGAGTCAGTTCTCATGAGGTAGATGAACCTAGAATCTATTATACAGAGTGAAATGAGTCAGAAAGAGAAAGATAAGTATCATATTCTAACACACATAAATGGAATCTAGAAGAATGGTACTGAAGAACTTATTTACAGGGCAGCAATGGAGAAACAGACGTAGAGAATAGATATGGGGAGAGGGGAGGAGAGGGTGAGATGTATGCAAAGAGTAACATGGAAGATTAAATTATCATATGTAAAGTAGATAGTCAATGGGAACTTGCTATATGGCTCAGGAAAAGGGCTCTGTATCAACCTAGAGGGGTGGGATGGGGAGGGAGATGGGAGGGAGGTTCAAAAGGGAGGGGATATGTATATACTGTGGCTGATTCATGTTGAGGTTTGACAGAAAACAGCAAAATCCTATAAAGCAATTATCCTTCAATTAAAAAAAAGAACAATAAACAGACTTTAAAAGAAAAAAAATACTGAACACAATGAAAGTATTTACTATATGCTAGGCACTGTATGATGATTTAATCCACCTAAGAACTCCCACACTATACAGATGAAGAAGCAGTTACAGAACCATTAAGAGATATTCAATAACTTGCCCAAGATTATATAATAAGTAAGTGGTTATAATTCCAACTCAGAGTGGTTTTGTTTCAGGATTCTGTTCTTAGCCGTTAAACCATACTAATTCTCTCCCTATGAAGTACTTGCAGACTTCATTTGCAGAGTAAACTCAGAATGGGTTTCCCAGGTGGCTCAGTGGTAAAGACTCTGCCTGCCAATGCAGGAGACGTAAGAGACATGGGTTTGATCCCTGGGTTGGGAAGATCCCCCGGAGAGGGAAATGGCAACTTACTCCAGTATTCTTGCCTGGGAAATCCCATGGACATTGAAGTCTGGTGGGCTACAGTCCATGGGGTCCCAAAAGACTCTGACACAACTTGGTGACCGAGTGCACACAGATTCAGAATAAGCAACTTTGACAACACCTTGAATGACGGGGACGTGTTGCATAGGGACCTGAATCATATTCTTTGGATCAGGAGAATTAATGGAAATAGTACAGGATTTGGGTTCTACTCCTGGTTTAGTTACCTACCAGTTGCTTCCCCTGAAAAGTTTTTGTGCCTAGTTTATTTTTCTTGTGAAAAAATGGAAGTACAATGCCTATTTCCATCAGAATGTTCTGGGCATCAAATGAGTGAACATGTCTTCGAAAAGGAGTGTAAAGTGCTTTGTTCAAGAGTATGTGCTATAAAATTTGTACTAATTATATAAATAATATGTAATGATAGAAGTAATATAAAAAACAATGAAAAGTCATAATTCTCATGTTGTTTAGTCTCTAAGTCATGTCTGACTGTTTTTGTGACCCCATGGTCTGTAGCCCACCAGGTTCCTCTCTTCATGGGATTTTCCAGGCAAGAGTGGGCTTCCATTTCCTTCTCCAGGGGGTCTTTCTGACCCATGGATTGAACCTGCTTCTCCTGCATTTGCAAGTGAATTCTTCACCACTGAGGCACCAGGGAAGCCCAATAATTCTCATACTTAATATATAATAACTGGTTAAGCTGGTTAGGGTAAAAGAAAGTGAGGGAGAGAAAAAAAAAAAAAAAAGAAAGAAAGTGAGGGAGCGTGTGATTGTGTGTAAAATAGTGAGATAACCACTGAAAGGGGAATAAGATCAAAACACGGAGAGCTGCAGAATGGGAGGTATGAGAATTTCCTGGTCAGAGAAGGGGAAGGAACAGAGATTCTAGTGGGCTTCCTGCTTCATAGAGTCTTTCCTGCTGCAGTGACAGATAAATTAAGGGGCTTGGTACTGACAACCAGCCCAGGATCAAATGGTCACTGAGTGTGGTTTCAGGTGCCTCAGCAAAGCCAGATGACCTTTCTTCATGCAATATTTTTCACTTATTCAAAAGCTGTTTGATGTGGTGTAATAGACTATCAGCTCCCCAGCTTTTATCATTATTTCTACATATCACCCTTGGTACCAAAGCAGGCTGTTTCTGAGCTGAGACAATGGGAGGGATGGAGAAGAGGACAGCTTCCCTTTCCCATATCATCTGTCTCTTACCTCCTCTGGCCCTCCCCCAGGACACAGCTTCAAATCCTCTCTCCACATCTTTCATCCTCTTCTTTCTTCACCCCATGGCTGACACTCCCATGTGACAGACAGGTCACTGGTGAGGCATAGTGTGAACAGAGAGACCCAGGAGTCCCAGGATTCTTCCACTTTACCTAGAAAAATTCTGCCTTCATGTGTTTTACAGATTCTTTTTACAAGGGATAGATAATTTTGAAGACAAGCTTTCAGTGCTAAAGAAAAGTTTCAAAATCAAATTATATTCTACATGATCAATTAGCAGAGGGCCAATTGAAGCTTCTGCAAATTGATGCTAGGACTGATGTTAAAGTTGAAACTCCAATACTTTGGTCACCTGATGTGAAGAGCCAACTCATTGGAAAAGATCCTTATGCTACAAAAGGTTGAGGGCATGAGAAGAAGGGGGTGACAGAGGATGAGATGGTTGGATGGCATCACCGAATCAATGGACATGAGCTTGAGCAAACTCTGGGAGATGGTGAAGGACAGGGAAGTCTGGCCTGCTATAGTCCATGGGGTCGCAAAGAGTCAGACATGACTTAGTGACTGAACAACAACAGTTGAAGCCTCAAGAACGAAGTTGGTCATTTAGTGCTGTACCATCAGTGAGCTGCAGGACTAGTGTGACAGTCCAGAATTTGGAAAAGGTCATCAGGAGGATGTGACTGCTGCTTGGCTCTTGGAGCTGAACCTGGGCAATCAAAGGCTCCTCCCCCAACATTTCCTTGGCAATTACACTCTGCCTACTGTTCCCACAATAGGATTGTTCTAAGGAGATGGCCTTAGAGAGCAAGATGTGTTGGGATCATCTGTTGATACACGGACTTAACCAGTTAAGGCCTCTGTATAAACTGTTAAGATTCTGGCAGGCAGGTGTGGAGATGTCCTCCTCTTAAGGCCATGCAAGAAAACCTTGTAAATTCCCTGGCTTACTAAAACTGCCACCTACCCATCCATCTGCCTCTTTCTTCTCTCCCTGCCCTTCGTGTATGGGTGGGGGTGGGGGCAGGTCTGGTTTCAGATTTCACCTAGGAAGCTCTTGAGGTGGTGTCCCCGTGTTGCTCTGAGGCTGCCATAAAGCCATTGAGGTAGACTTTTCTTTGATACAGACTGGCTTTGGGGACATTCTGAAGGCAGGCTGGAATGATGGAAGCTGAACTTTGGCCCATCAGCTTCAGCTACACTCTTCCTCTGAAAGAGTTGACCCCTTTGCTTGGAGTTTCACTCACTCATAGCCAGTCTGCCTCCTTTTTGTGAATGGAGAAGGGAGACAGAGGTGTGTGGAGGAGTTTGAGGTTCTCAGATAAAGAAATAAGGGATGCAGGTTGATGAGGAGCAGATGACCTGTCTTGTAGCCCAGCTACAGCGTTAACTTGTTGCATGTAATTGGGCAACTTGTTTTCCTTCTCTGTAAAAATGAATGTATCAGATAGGAGGGCTTTATGTTTCTGACCCTCCAAGGTAGACATATTCTAGGTTGAATATGGTTGAAGATACAAGCTACTTACTCAGGTAAGGGATGGTGACCTCCAGGGTGGTCTTTGGGGGGGTGGGGTCCCAGTGGCTTCTCCTCAGCCCTCTTGACCATGGTGTCTAGAGGAGGACGGAGGGCTTGAGGCATAGAAGGAATGTTCATATCAGGCTAACAAAAGGAAAAAGCCCCAGATTCTGGAGAGAGGTGTCAAGACCAGCAATACTGAGTGCCTGTGATGGTTGCCTCAACCTAAGATGAAGTTATGAATTCCTGAAGTGACTGCTCTTCTCCCTCCTGAGAGGTGACTCCTCCGTGTAACCCCTGGCACTGGAATCATGAACCTTTCTTCCATCCCCAACTATCCACCATCTGACTCTTTTAGGTTCCTCAGATGTTAAGGGATAGGATGGGGACCTGGGAGTACCTGACTGTCCTGCATGTGACTTCATCCCAAGAGGCCAGGCAACCTCCCCAGTTATCAACCTGAGGGAGCTCATTAAACACTATGCTTGGAGAGAAGTAGGACTTCTCAGTGGAAACCAAGGAAACTCAGGCTACCATGGCAGTGTTTTTGTTTTTTTTCCATTTATTTTTATTAGTTGGAGGCTAATTACTTTACAATATTGGAGTGGTTTTTGCCATACATTGACATGAATCAGCCATGGATTTACATATATTCGCCATCCCAATCCCCCTTCCCATCTCCCTCTCGACCCGATCCCTCTGGGTCTTCTCAGTGCACCAGCCCCAAGCACTTGTCTCATGCATCCAACCTGGCGTTCCAGATAATTAGTTGCTTGTTGTTCTAGTGATTTTTAAGGAGACAGGCAAATGCATAGAGAAAGCCTGAGGCTTCTCCCAAGATGTGGAGGAGAATATGTCAAGAGAAGAGTTCAGGTCTTTATATAAAAATTCTTTGCAGATTAGTTGGTGCTAATATAACCACACTTATCAACCTGTCCACTAAAACAAACACTTAAGAAACTATACATTACATAAAGTTTACTATTGTAACCATTTTAAAATGTATTAAGTGGCAGTAAGTACATTCACACTGTGATGCAACTATCATCACCATCATCTCCAGAGCTTTTTTATCCTACACGGAAACTCTGTACCCACTGAGCAAGAACTCTCCATTGCTCCCTCTCTCCAGCCCCTGGAAACTATTGTTCTACCTTTTGTCTATGAATTTGATGATTATAAGTATTTCTTATTAGTGGAATCATAGAGCATTTCTCTCTCCAGCCCCTGGAAACTATTGTTCTACCTTTTGTCTATGAATTTGATGATTCTAAGTATTTCTTATTAGTGGAATTGTAGAGCATTTGCCCTTTTGTATCTGGCTTATTTCACTTGAGTCTTCAGTGTTCATACATCATGTGGCATGTTTGTTTTGTCCATTTTTAAGGCTAAAGTGCAATTCTGCAGTCCAAGTAGAACCTCAGTCTTAATGTTTGCAGAAAAATCTTCAATTTGATGAGTTACTATATCAGAGAATGACAGAGTTGTGGTTCTTTTTACTGGCTTTTCATTCAGCAGGCATTTAGTCGTGTCAACTGGAATGGGATTTGTTTCTCAACTGCTGTGTGCACTTACCCAGCAAGAAGCTTAGTTAACCTGTAAGAAGCCTTAATGGCTTTCTCATTTCCAGTTTGAAGGACTAGAAAAAACAATTTTGACTTTTTTTTATTGTAGTAAAGTATACATAATACAATTTTTGACCCAGAGTGCTCCTAATATTCATGTTTAAAATAGTCACTTTCTTTCTCTTTAAATGCAAAACAATTGGACTTAAAATGATGTTGCAACCTAACTGGCATCAAAATACTATTTGCTTTATATGGCACAATAAGGTAAGTCATTAACATTTATAAAACCAAAGAACAGCTAGCTTTGTCATTTTTAAATTTCTTTTTTACAAGTTTACCCAATTTCCTTGGGGTAGACTTCTCCCTTTCATGATTCAGAAAACTTCTAATATGCCAGTTTCACTTGTTTTAGTAATTTTAAATGTAGATATTGCAGTTGTGGGTTGAGAAGGTGAATTTTCTTATATGTCCTTCTTTTGAGCCAATGATCCAATTTCAGCCAATTGTTAAGTATAAGAAAATATAAGAAAAATGTAAATAGAATATCAAAATTTAACAGGTATTTTTAAAACTTAAATTATAAAATACTTAGAGATTTCAATAAGATTTTGAAAGAGAGAAGTTTTGAAAAATCAATAAGTGCTAACAGTATTATCAAACCAAATAAAGTATACGTCCTTCTTACTGAGTTTCCATATAGGTGCAACAAAAATACCAGATTTCAAAAGAATTTATTAGATGATAATGAGGTTAGCGAGAGTACATGGTATATAAACAATAAAAGCACAGAAGTACTAAAACCAAGCTGAGTTTGTCTTAAATACAAAATCAATATGCAGAAATCTGTTTCTTCTCTGTACACTAACAGCAAACTATTACAGATATTATGAAAATAATCCTACTTACAATTGCATCAAAAAGAATAAAATACCTAGGAATAAATTTAACCAAGAAGATGAAAGACCTGTACTTGGAAAACATTCATGAAAGGAATTAAAGATGACACACGAAAAATGTGAAGATATACGGTGCTCATGGACTAGAAGAATTTATATTATTAAAATATCTGTATTATCCAAAGCAATATACAGATACCAATGGCATTTTCAATAAGACTAGAACAGCTCTGTTTATTGAAGAGACTCTCTTCTCTTCATTATATATTCTTGATGTCTCTGTTGAAAATTAGTTGATGGTGTATGCTTTGTTTTATTTCTGGGTTCTCTGTTCTGTTCTGTTGGTATTTATGCTGATACTATACTGTTTTGATTACTGTTGCTTTGTAATATATTTTGAAATCATAAAGTGTGAGGCCTCTAGCTTTGTTTTTTATTCTCATGATTGTTTTAGACATTTTGATTTCTTTATAGTTCCGTATGAATTTTAGGATTTTGTTGTCTATTTCTTTAAAAGGATAATTGGCATGTTAGGATTTAATAGAAATTGCAGTGAGTCTGTAGATCACTTCATATATTATGGACATTTTAACACTGTATTGCCTCTACCTGCTTGGATGGTTTCCACTATTTGAAATGCTCTGTCCATTTCTTATTTTTATTAAATTTCATCTGTCCAAATTCAACCCATCTTTAAGGACAATTCAAGGAATCTTTCCCAATTCTTTATGAAGTCCATGTTATGTCTTATAAATACTATTAGAATTTTACAGTTCCTTAAGTACTGACCATTGTCAAGCTTATGAGGGAATTACTTGCTGAGAGCTTTCCCCCACTATATGGGTAGCAGAAACTATTTTCCTGAAATCAAAATTTTTAGCAGTACTAGCTTGGTATTGGGGATTCCCTGGTGGCTCAGATGGTAAAGCATCTGCCTGCAATGTGGGAGACCCAGGTTTGATCCCTGGGTTGGGAAGATCCCCTGGAGAAGGAAATGGCAACCCACTCCAATACTCTTGCCTAGAAAATTCCATGGATGGAGGAGCCTGGTATGCTATAGTCCGTGTGGTCGCAAAGAGTCAAATACGACTGAGCGACTTCACTTTCACTTTAGCTTGGTATTGAACATGGATCTGGTCAAGGTCATTTATAAAGACTGAGTCATCTGGTTTCTGGTTCAATACTCTTACTGTGATTCAGCACCACTTCTCATCACCTCTTTGGATATCAAGTGAAAAAATGGGTACAAAGCAAAGATAACCTGATCATCTCTTAGGTCATCACCCAATTATGACATTTAATCTTGTTGTTTTTTCTATGAGTAAATTCGGTCCCTTGATTTCCTTAAACCCCTCTTCATATCTTTGTTCCTCAGGCTGTAGATAAAAGGGTTCAACATGGGTGTCACTATCGTGTATATAACTGTGGCTACCCGGTCCTTCACCACTGAGTACATGGACAGTGGCCTAAAATACACATAGATGACACTCCCATAGAAGAAGACCACCACAGTGAGATGGGAGCCACAGGTGGAGAAGGCCTTCCACTTCCCAGTGGCAGAGGGGATTTTGAGCACAGTGATGATGATTCTCAGGTAGGAGAAGAGAATGCACAGGAAAGGGGTGGCAATGACAGCCAGGGTCTCGGTCATGACCACCATCTGGCTGGATGAAGTGTCAGAGCAGGAGAGCTTGAGCACAGGCTGGGTATCACAAAAGAAGTGCTTGATGACGTGGGAGGCACAGAAAGACAGGCGGGACATGAGGAGCACACGCAGCAAGGAGTGCAGGTGAGAGATGGTGCACGAACCCAGCAACAGGAGGAGACAACGCCGTGGGCTCATGACCACATCATAATGGAAGGGGTTGCAGATGGCTACCAGCCGATCTATGGCCATCGAGGCCAGCAGGTAGCTGTCAGTGTTCCCCAAGGCCATGAAGAAGTACATTTGGACCAGACAGCCCACATAGGAGATGAATTTTGTCTCTGAGAGTAAGTTCACCAGCATGTTGGGCACAATGACTGTTGTGAAGCAGATATCCATGAAGGACAGGTTGCTGAGGAAAAAGTACATAGGGGTGTGGAGCCGGGAGTCAGAGTGGATGGCCAGGATGATGAGTCCATTCCCCACCAGGGTGATCAAGTATGTGATGAGGAAGACAGCAAAGAGGGGTTTCTGCATCTGGGGGTTGGAAGAGATGCCCAGGAGGATAAAGTCTGCAGTGCTGCTGCTGTAGTTCTTCATCTCCATGTCCTTGACTTCTTGGTCAGGGTTTGGAGGTGCCATGGGAGAGACGTGAAGGGCAATTTGATGAAGATGGCACTTTCCTAACCTCCAGCCTATTAAAAAAAAAGGAAGCCCACTGCTTTATGTTAGGGTTTTAAAGAATCCTTATTTCAAGAAACTACAGAGATCAGGGGATAAAATCCAACAAGGGGAAATGTAAACAATTTTAAGGTACTCCCTAAATGAGAAGCTAAGGTTTTCCCAGGTGTTCTTAGAAACATCTATGGAGCATAATTTTTCTGAGTTCTCTTTTGAAAGGTTCTTAGGTTGTTTTAGGTTTTTGCTTGACCAACATCCCTAATCAACTCCCTCATTCCTCCCTGGCCTTTTTCTTCTTGTTGTAGGGGAAAAGTCTGCTGGGTCCCACCTTGAATCAGGATGCTTTCATTCAAGAAGTCCTAATGAATGGGGTCCTCTCATTTGGATCCTCTTCTGTTCATATGTCTAGAGGTGGTGGTGGTGGTGGTAGTAGGGGTGGGACAAAAGTGAGCATTGAATTTCACCCATGCTTCTCAGTATTCACAGAATTCAGATGAGAATTTTTTATGGCTTTGAAGCAAAGCCTGCTTAATGTTTATTTAAGCATTTCCATTTGTCTAACATGTTCTTGATGCTCAGATTCTACGTTTTTGGTTCAGGGATGCCACTCTAAATAGTCATATTATCAAGAATGGCCTAAATGGCTATTCTACCCAAAGCAATCTATCGATTCAATGCAATCCCTATCAAGCTACCAACGGTATTTTTCACAGAACTAGAACAAATAATTTCACAATTTGTATGGAAATACAAAAAACCTCGAATAGCGAAAGTAATCTTGAGAAAGAAGAATGGAACTGGAGGAATCAACCTGCCTGACTTCAGGCTCTACTACAAAGCCACAGTCATCAAGACAGTATGGTACTGGCACAAAGACAGAAATATAGATCAATGGAACAGAATAGAAAGCCCAGAGATAAATCCACGAACCTATGGACACCTTATCTTGACAAAGGAGGCAAGGATATACAATGGAAAAAAGACAACCTCTTTAACAAGTGGTGCTGGGAAAACTGGTCAACCACTTGTAAAAGAATGAAACTAGAACACTTTCTAACACCATACACAAAAATAAACTCAAAATGGATTAAAGATCTAAATGTAAGACCAGAACTATAAAACTCCTAGAGGAGAACATAGGCAAAACACTCTCCGACATAAATCACAGCAAGATCCTCTATGACCCACCTCCCAGAATATTGGAAATAAAAGCAAAACTAAACAAATGGGACCTAATGAAACTTAAAAGCTTTTGCACAACAAAGGAAACTATAAGTAAGGTGAAAAGACAGCCCTCAGATTGGGAGAAAATAATAGCAAATGAAGAAGACAAAGGATTAATCTCAAAAATATACAAGCAACTCCTGCAGCTCAATTCCAGAAAAATAAATGACCCAATCAAAAAATGGGCCAAAGAACTAAACAGACATTTCTCCAAAGAAGACATACAGATGGCTAACAAACACATGAAAAGATGCTCAACATCACTCATTATCAGAGAAATGCAAATCAAAACCACAATGAGGTACCATTACACGCCAGTCAGGATGGCTGCTATCCAAAAGTCTACAAGCAATAAATGCTGGAGAGGGTGTGGAGAAAAGGGAACCCTCTTACACTGTTGGTGGGAATGCAAACTAGTACAGCCACTATGGAGAACAGTGTGGAGATTTCTTAAAAAACTGGAAATAGAACTGTCATATGACCCAGCAATCCCACTTCTGGGCATACACACTGAGGAAACCAGATCTGAAAGAGACACGTGCACCCCAATGTTCATCGCAGCACTGTTTATAATAGCCAGGACATGGAAGCAACCTAGATGCCCATCAGCAGATGAATGGATAAGGAAGCTGTGGTACATATACACCATGGAATATTACTCAGCCATTAAAAAGAATTCATTTGAACCAGTTCTAATGAGATGGATGAAACTGGAGCCCATTACACAGAGTGAAGTAAGCCAGAAAGATAAAGAACATTACAGCATACTAACACCTACATATGGAATTTAGAAAGATGGTAACGATAACCCTATATGCAAAACAGAAAAAGAGACACAGAAGTACAGAACAGACTTTTGAACTCTGTGGGAGAAGATGAGGGTGGGATATTTCAAAAGAACAGCATGTATATTATCTATGGTGAAACAGGTCACCAGCCCAGGTGGGATGCATGAGACAAGTGCTTGGGCCTGGTGCACTGGGAAGACCCAGAGGAATCGGGTGGAGAGGGAGGTGGGAGGGGGGATCGGGATGGGGAATACGTGTAAATCTATTGCTGGTTCGTGTCAATGTATGACAAAACCCACTGAAAAAATAAATAAATAAATAAATTAAAAAAAATAAAAATAAAAACTATAATACTTCTATCCAAAAAAAAAAAAGAATGGCCTATATTACCAAGATTAATCTTTTCAATATATTGAATTTTCTGATTAAGAAACTATGAAGTTCTTGTTCTGAACATTCTAATATTATAGGAAATTCAAATGCTACATGCAAGGGCCCCATTTTCACTAGTGTCATGGAAAAGACTGGCAAAATGATCTGTGTTGCCACTATCAAACTACACTGTTCAGATGATAGTCTGACCCAAAGGAAAACCTTTGCTGTCTGACCCAGCAAAAAAGCAAAATGGAAGAAACAGAAGGCATAAACATTAGAAAAATTAAACTTGTCATTATTTTTAAGTAGTTTGATTGTGTATCTAAAGAAATCCAAGACAGTCGTCTGAAAACTTCTGAATATTGTGTAGATTTCAGCAAAGTTTCCAAGTACCAAATAAATATACGAATATTAATACTCTTCCTGGGATTTCCCTGGTGGTCAGTGGTTAAGAATCTGCATGCCAATACAGGGGACATAGGTTCCATCCCTAGTCGAAGACGATCCCACATACTGTGGAGCAACTAAGCCCATGTACCACAACTGCTGAGCCCGCATGCTGCAATTACTGAAACCTGTGCGCCTTAGAGGCCCTGCTCAGCAACAAGAGAAGCCACCGCAATGAGAAGCCTGTGCACTGCAACTGGAGAGTCGGCCCTGCTTGCCACCACTAGAGAAAGCCCGTGCACAGCAATGACGGCCCAAGCAGCCAAAAATAAATACATAAATAAATAAACCAAATGTAGCTCTTATTATTTATTTATTCAGCAATAAATGGTTACTGGAAAAAAAATACTATTTCATGGTAGAAATATGTAATGGAAAAAAAGGTTACAACTGAAAATGGTAAGAAAATCTGAAAAATGCTTAGGGTATACCTGAAGAGGGGAAAAAGAAATGGTGATGAGCTATATGAGGAGACTATAACAGAACACAAGACGAGGATCTGAATAAATAGAATAAATTTTAGGAATATTGCTAAAAATGGAAGATTCACTATTTAAAAATGCTAATTCTTAGATTCCACATATATGTTTTATCATACAATTATTTATCTTTCTCTGACTCTTTCATTTAGCAAAATGCCCTCCAGTTCCATTCATGCTGTGAATGGCAGGGTTTCCTTTTTCCTAATGGCTGACTCTAAAAAGCACAAGCTTATAGAAACAGAGAGTACTGTGGTGGTTGCCAGGTGCTGGGAGCTGAGAGAAATGGCAGATGTCAATTAACAGGTACAAACTTCCAATTACAAGAAGAAATAGCTGTGGATCTAATGTACAGCCTGGTGACTAAAGTTAGCACTATAGTATTATATACTTGAAAGGTGCTAATGCCCAATTCCCCAACCCTTCAGCCCCTAGTAATCACCATTCTGCTTAAGGGAGTGGATCTTAGATGTTCTGATCTCCCAAATAAAAATGGTAATTATGCGAGGTGATGGGTATGTTAATTAAACCTCCTGTGTTAATCATTTTGAGACATGTAAGTGGATCAAATCACCATGTTGTATACCTTAAATGTACATTGTTATATGTGAAATCTCAATGAAGCTGAAAAAAGTAAAATTTTCTCAAGCCAAGGAAATTCAGTTCACTAATAACACCCCAGGGGAATATTTAATGGGATTTGAAAAGGCCATTCTAAAATTTATCTAGGGGTATAATGGACAAAGAAAAACAACTGAAAAAATGGAATAATGATGGAGAAATTTTCTAACCAAAAATCAGCATGGCATAATGAAAAATAGAAAGATAATTATACACACAGAAAAACAAATCAATGGTTCAACATAAAGAACTTTACATACCTGTTTTATACATATACGTACAGCTAACTCTATACGGAAATGAATAAATAATAAAGATTTATTTTACAGCAATGGAGAAAGGAAGGACTATTTAAAAAGTAATACTGATGACAATTGGCTCAATGTTTTGAAAAAATAAGGCTAGATTTCTACAGTATCTCACTTGTACATAAATAAAGTTCATATGAATGAACAATTTAAGAGTAAAAAAATTTAAACCATAAAATAATTAGCTAAAAATAAAAGAGAATATTTTATAGTCTCAGAATGGGGTTGCCATGCCAAGAAAGAAATAAAATATTGAGGCATGAATGACAGAATACCGTACTCAGAGATGAGAACATTACTCCAAAAGAGACCATAAGGAAAGCTAAAATATAAACTATTGACTCAGAGAAAATATCAGCAACACATTTACCAAACAAAACTTATAAGGAGAAGTTCAACCTCACTGGTAATCAGAAAACAGAAATTAGACTGAATTACAACTTATACCTGTGAGATTGTGTAGAGGTTCAGAACAGGTTTCCCCAGATCATTTTGGCTGGAGATTAATTTGAACTCAAGTCAACTGAGACCCACTGGACTCAAGAAAAACTGCTGTTCCTCGCTTTACTATTTAGAATTGAAATGGAAGATTTATTACCAGAGAGAAATTTTATCTAAGTGGTCCCATCTGTATGGCAGGACAAACATCCAACCACCCAACATCTGCTCTTCTTATTGTCTTGTGGATGACTCTGCTGTTCTTGAGAGCCCCAGACTTCTATAGCAATCCTTAGCTCAGGACGGCACATAGACCTCATTGGACCTTTCTATCTTTTAACCTCCCATGTGTGTGAGGTCTCTGACCCTGTCATGTACATGAAGTTTTCATACAAATGAAATTAAATTTCATTTTCCCATTAATTTATCTCATGCTGATTTGATTATTAGAGCAGCTGAAAGAACCTTTGAAGAGTACAGAAAAATTCTGCAATATTAAAAAAAATATATACACATACATATATATATTAACAAGACACATGAAGAAGACCAACACATACTCTGAGAGTGAGAGTGTAATCAGCATAGACCTTTTGGTAGTCTCTATAAGAACTGAAAATCTTCATGTCTTTATTCAGTAATTCCACATACAAATCTGTCCATTAAAGATAGTCATCTATGTATAGCACAAATATACGTACACACATTTTGATTGTAGCATTGCTTCTAATGCCAAATACAACAATACAAATAAAACAAACCACAGAGAAAGCAACCTAAATATTCACAATAGGTGAGTTAATGAAACAGGTGTTAGTGAATTCACATTACTTAATATCTCACAGTCTTTAAAGAAACTAGATGGTTAATGTTACTCAGGACTTCCTAGGTGTTACTGTTGCTGTTCCTGGGAGACAAAGTGGTAAAGAATCCGCCTGCCAATGCAGGAGATTCAGGAGATGCAGGCTGGATCCCTTTGTCAGGGAGATCCCCTGGAGAAGAAGTGAAGTGAAGTGAAGTCGCTCAGTTGTGTCCGACTCTTTGAGACCCCGTGGACTGTAGCCCACCAGGCTCCTCTGTCTATGGGATTCTCCAGGCAAGAATACTGGAGTGGGTTGCCATTTCCTTCTCCAGGGGATCTTCCCGACCCAGGGGTCAAACCCAGTTCTCCTGCATTGCAGGCAGACACTTTAACCTCTGAGCTACCAGGGAAGCATGATCCCCTGGAGAAGGAAACGGCAACCCACTCCAGTATTCCTGCCAGGGTAATCCCATGAACAGAGGAGCCCAGTGAGCTACAGTCCATGGAATCAGAGGCGACTGAGCAGACATGCAATGTTAGTCACATATATGATTAATAGCACTCAGTATATACATACCATACACAGTTAGTTAGGGACATTGTGTATCTTTTGACTCTTTCATTGTCTCCAAATCCTAAGAGATAAGCATTATTGTTTGGATTGGCCAAAAGATTGGTTATGTAAGGTGTTACAGACAAACTCGAACTTATCTTTTACAAATAAAAGATAGTTCCCTATTTTACAAATAAAAAAATAGACTTTAGCAAAGTTAAGTAACTTTCCAGATCTCATAGTAACTAAATGGTAGAGCTGAGGTTTGAATTCAAGCAGTCTGATGGCAGAGTAGAAGCTATTCATTGGTAAGCTGTGTTATCAGTGTTACACCCCTGCCTATGATATTTTGTTAAGTGACAAAAGCAAGTTGCAGAACAATGGATATAGAATAATCCCATTTTTGTAAAGAAAACCATCTCCTTTATATGTCGTGTTTGTTGTGGTGTGTGTGTTTACATAGTGTAGTTGTCTTCAGAAGTGAGAATGAACAGATGTAGTGGGTAGTTCTTTCCATATTTAATTTTATGTGTTTGCATTTAAAAATAAGGGATGCTTGTTTCTTTTATTAACTTTATAATTAAAAGGTGACAGCTCCCTAAAATTATACTTCTTAGAGACCTAGACTTGTGTGCATATTTTAGTTTTTTCATTACATGGATCTATATGCATATTGTATTCAGAAATGGGGTCATACTATCCATAATGATTTTTCTCTTATCACAGTGTGACAATGGATATTTTTGTATATAAATATATTGTACTTATGAGAGAGTTTCTATGGTATATAATGCATTCTGAGAGATGAAATGCTGAGTTCATGAACACAGAAATTTGTAATAGATACTCCCAGTTTGAGACAATTGTCCTTTCATCCCATTTTGGGGAAATGTATTCACTTCACTCTGTTCTCTTTCTCCATGTTGTTCACCATATCTCTCAGCCTCATTCCTGGGGCATGGTTTTTCCCTGGTGATGAAGGACTAACTCATCCTTGTTGGTCTTGAACCTGGAATTCTCCATATCTATGTGACTTTCCCCTGGGCGGTAGGGAGCCTCCTTCCCATCTTATTGAAACTGATAACTGTGTTTTCCTCATGCCTTGAGCAGGACCTTTCACCTCAGTGTACCCATCAATAAGATGGGTGTGGTTTAACTTTTTGCCTGACTGATCCTGTCATTTGGAGACATAGGTAGATTACCACATACCATTCCCACATCAAATTGTTTGCATTAAATAAGTGCAGATTTGTATATCAACTATACTTCAATAAAGCTGTAAAAAAAAAAAAAAAAAAGCAAGCCATATTGCAGAGCCTTGATTTCAATGATTCTGACTGTAGTTGGTTGAGCAGTCTCAAGGGTAAAAGTTAATTCCACTTACTTGCAGTACCTGCTTGTTGCCCCCAGAGCACACTTAGAGGAGAGAAGCTTGTGTTATCTGATGCCAGATCATTACATATGTTATGTATCTGGAGACACTGATGGGAAAATGCTCTGTCAATGAATGAGATGCTAGAATTCAGACATGAACTACCTATGTCCCTTCCCAGATATTTAGCCTCTTTCCCATGCTGATTATTTTGCATAACCCATATAAGGTGGAAGTAGGATGCTTCTTTATCAAGGCTTTGTGATGATTAAGAAGCATGGGGTTTTGATTCATAGCCAGTTTTAGAATAAAAATGGAAGTACTTTTCATTATTTTCAAAAGCACAATTATAATAAATTGATTAGGTTATGCACACTCAATTTTATTATTAATTAAATACCTTATTTCACTACTTACCTATTATTTAAACAAAATAATATGTGCTAACACACTTTTACATGGTATAGGACTTTGTAAATAAAAGCAATTATGGTTAGTAACAAAACATTTTATGTCACTGGCAAAATAAATATAGTTGAGTAGAAGAGGTTGGTAACTCTTCCACAGGTGTTTAATATTACTGCTATGACAAGATGCTAGGATAATGACATTTTAATGATTGGTAGGGCTTGTCATCAGGTAGTAGTTGGGAAGGACCAGGAGGGACTGGAAACTTTGCAAGCCTTTGAAATCACACTCAGGAAGGTCAAGTTGCTCAGTCGTGTTTGACTCTTTGTGACCGCATGGACTATAGCCTACCAGGCTCCTCTGTCCATGGAATTTTCCAGGCAAGAGTACTGAAGTGGGTTGCCATTTCCTTCTCCAGGGGATTTCCCAACCCAGGGATTGAACCCAGGTCTCCTGCATTGCAGGTAGATGCCTTACCATCTGAACCAAAATCACACTATCCCTCCTTAAAAGATATTTACTATCTTCCTTGAAAGCACAAAGAGACTATTTCTATACATTTCATTTTTTTCTTCCTTAGTATTTTCTACTTAGTGGACATTTGTCATCACTGGTTGATTTCTCTTCCTTGCTAAAACAGCACCTGTCTCCAAGCCATCAGCCACATGAAACCAGGGAATCCAAAGTTGGAGGGGAGAATGCACTTTATGAACAGACTATACAAATGTTAGCAAGTAATATTTGGGTGTCAAGCTATACCTCATCCATGCACCTGCTCCCCAGAATGAGTAAGGACAGTTGAGGAGCAACTAAACTGGGGAAAATTCAGTTATCTTTTATTGGACAGGTTCTGCACTTAGCTCTTGTCTCATGTAATCCTCACAATAGAACTAGGATGTTAGTTACCTAGGATGTTACTACTAACATTTTATAGATACCACTAACTACTATAGATACTACTAATGTTTTATAGATAAAGAACTTAAGTTCAGAGAATCACTCAACTGGTATAAAACAGATTCAAACTCAGGTATGCTTGATTTCAAGTTGTGTGTTTCAAAGCACTTTATCAGACTTCTTCCCCAAACCATCATCATGGGGTGGAGAGCTAAGCCAGCCTGTCCTTTGTCAGCAGCCCTCCTCTTCCTGCCAACTACCTTCAGCCTCCTTGCTGACCTGTTCCTCCTCCTCCATCCTTTGCTCCCACACTTCGGGACCTTTTCATTTTCCTTCCTTCTTGCTCCCATGTCTACCTCCTGTTCCACAAAGCCTTAGGCTTGTGTGTTCCTCGCCTTTATGGGGAAATGGTTGTGGAGACTCTGGACCTCAGCTCTGGCAGATTCTAAGCCAACAGCAGCTCTGTGCTCTTGGAGCATCAGGACCTAATTTTAGAATCTTTCCTGAACCCACTTTTTTTTTTTTTTTAATTCAGCTTCTCTTTATCAACTTCCCTGGTGGCTCAGATGGTAAAGTGTTTGCCTACAATGCAGGAAACCTGGGTTCAATCCCTGGGTCAGGAAGATCTCCTGGAGAAGGGAATGGCAACCCACTCCAGTATTCATGCCTGAGAAATTCCATGGACAGAGGAGCCTGGCAGGCTACAGTCCATGGGGTTGCAAAGAGTCGGACACGACTGAGCGACTAACACTTTCTCCTTATCTTGCATCTTCCCACTGCCAGCATGAAGATCATATGTGTATGGTCTCCTGAACAGGAAAGTCCTGCTGAGGGGTCTGCAGGGCCCTTTTCAGGATGATCTTTCCTTCCCCATATTTATGAAATCTCTCCTTTCTGCCTAGTTTTCCCTCTTAGATTAAAGCTTCATGTAGTCCTTCTCAGCTGTTCAATTCTAGATGCCAAGACAAGTGGACTTTTCAAATATGCCCATTGGAATCCTTTTTGTGTGTAATTGTCTTCTCTCTGTCCCAACATACTGATCCATCAGAGGTGCTTAAAGTGGCTCTCTTGAAAACCAGTCTCTTGTGCTTCCCTGCTGAACTGGCCATGTCTCCCCCAGATTTCTCTACCTTGAGGCCCCCATGTCATTGTAGCCACTTCCCATGTATATTCTCATCATGGTCATATAATAGCTAACAATTCCACAGTGCTTACACATGCCAGACACTGCTCTAAGAACTTCGCGTGTATTAAGACATTTAGTCTTTACAGCACTCTGTTTTACAGATAATGAAAGTGAGGCAGAGGGAACTGAAGTGACCTGCTGAAGGCCACATAGCTAGGTGGTGGTGGAGCCAGATTCAGGGTGTATCCTCTTAACATCTGTGTTGTCCTAACTTTCTTGTTCACTTGTTCCTCTGCTGACTCCTTTCCTGGAAGAGATAATTCTGTGGCTCTGGGTTGTAGGACGTGGGCTCTGCCCCTTAAGGCAGGGGCCAGTGTTTTACACAGAGTAGACTCTCCGAAAATGTGTGATATGTGATTATAAGGAGAGAGAGGAAAAAATAGAGAAGAGGAAGTGTTTCCTGGCTTTTGAGATGAAGAAGAGAAGAAAGGATTAGGAAAAGATCACATGAACATGTTAACCCGTGGTCTCTGTTCCCAGAGACCCCTTAGCCTACCTACCTGTGGGCTTGACAGGGGAGATTCAGGGTCCTGATCAGGCCTGGGGTCCTGCCAGCGGGTTATGATCAGGCTCTGAATCTGAGGAAGGAGGCAGGTTTCAGTGAGATCTAACTTCAGAAGTGCGTTGATTCTTCTCTCTACCTACCGTGAGAACTGTTGATAGGAGGGAGACCCAGCGGGAGTATCCTCCCCCTCAAGCCAGACCTCTGTGGACATCAGTGCTGCAGCCCTCCCAGGAGAGAACAGTCCTGATGCCCTCACTGAGCTCTGTGCCCAGGAGACTAGGGAGCCTGGCTGTAGAGATGTAGCCTCTATACCTGGAAGGGAATTAGGATCGTGGAGTCATAGGGGTGGTGGTGTGTTCATGCACGTGCATGTGTGTTATGTCCATGTGTGTGCTGGTACACTCTGTGTGCTCTCTGTACATGCCTGTGCTCCTGTGCACGTCAGCATGTTGCTGGAAGGAGAGGTTATGGCCTCTGACATCTCTGAGTTTTTTCATCTGCATGGATGACTGTCTAGGTGCAGGTGTCATGTTATGGGGAAGAGATTAAGGTACAAGCTCTGGAACCAGACTTGTACTTGTGCTTAGTCGCTCAGTCGTGTCCGACTCTTTGCAACTCTGTGGACTGTTAGCCCTCCAGGCTCCTCTGTCCCTGGGATTCTCCAGGCGAGAATACTGGAGTGGGTTGCCATGCCCTCCTCCAGGGGATCTTCCCAATCCAGGGATCAAACCCAGGTCTGCCACATTGCAGGCAGATTCTTTACCATCTGAGCTACCAGGGAAGCTGGAACCAGACTTAATAGATTCAAACACCGGCTCTGCCTCTAAGAAGTTATGTGAACTCTGCAAGAGTTAATCTTTTTTGAGTCTAATTTTGATTTTGTTTGCCTTTCTTAAACATTTTATTGCCTTATTATCTTAAGCCAGACTATTGTTTTTGAATTCCAGTTCCATCAGTTATTATATGGGCACATTGGAGCAAGTTATTTAACTTCTCTAATCCACCCTATCCTCAAGTATAAGTGGCACAACAAACACAATTTTTATATAGGTTATTTTTTTAAAAATTTTTCCCTTAAAATTGACTTTATAGGTTAGGTTATAAGTTCACAGAAAAATTCATCAGAAAGTACTGCGAGTCCCCTGTACCCCCTGCCCTTATATACATAGAGCCCTCCATTATTACCCTTCCTCACCATAGGGTATATTTGGTATCATTGATTAACTTACATTGACACATCTTACCCAAAGCCCATAGTTTTACATTAGGCTTCGTTCTAGGTGGTGTCCCTTCTATGGGTTTTAACAAAAATCTAGTGACATGTATCCTTCATTATAGTATCATAGAGAATAATTTCACTGCCTAAAATTCCTGTGCTCCATCTATTCATTCTTTTCTTCCTCAACCCCTGGCACCTACTGATCCTTTTTACTGTCTCTGTAGTTTTGCCTTTTCTGGAATACACTGTTGGAATCATATAGAATGTAGCCTTTTCACATTGGCTTCTTTCAGTTAGGATTTGCATTGAAGGTTCTTCCATGTGTTTTCATGGGTGGGTAGCTCATTTCTTCTTGTAAAAAGTGAAAGTGTGATGTATTAGTTGCTCAGTAGTGTCTGACTTTTTGGGACCCCGTGGACTGTAGCCTGCCAGGCTCCTCTGTTCATGGAATTCACCAGGCAAGAATGCTGAAGTGGATAGCCATTCCCTTCTCCAGGGCATCTTCCTGACTCAGGGATTGAACCCTGGTCTCCTGCATTGAAGTCAGATTCTTTACCATCTGAGCCACCATAGCTGAATACTATTCCATTGCCTGTATTTATCATGGTTTATTTCACCTATCAATATGTATCTTTTTGTAAGTAGCTAGAGATGACTTATTGTACACAGGAAATGCAAAAATTTATTTTGCTGCCTGATGTGAACTGAAAAAAATGCACCACCTGAAAGTTGAGAATTATATATTATTCAGCACACAAAACTGAAGATTTAAGCCCAGGACTCAGCCTCTCAGATCATTCAGAGAGACTGCTCCAAAACTGCAACTGAGAGGTCAGGATATATAGGAGGTTTTGTAACACAGATCAGGCTTTCAGAATATCAAAATATTACTGTTAATTACAGAAAATCAGGCATCTTGAGTTAATGGATTTACCATTTTTCTATGTATCGTTCTCGGTTGCTCAGTCGTGTCCTACTGTTTGCAACTGCATGGACTCTGTCCATGGGATTCTCCACGCAAGAATATTGGAGAGGATTACCATTTCCTCCTCCAGGGGATCTTCTTGACCCGGGGATCGAACCTGCGTCTCTTGAGCCTCCTTCATTGGCAGGAGAATTCTTTACACTGAGCCACCTGGGAATCCCATTTTCTATGTATGGGAAGATGCAAAAGTCTGGGTTCTTGGAAATAATTTCTTTGCTATGAACCTCAGCTATTCTGGGTCCAGTATCCTGTGCTTTCTCATCTGAGTCTGCTCAGGGTTCATCCTTAGGGGTGACGGTAGTGGCTGTCTGCTGATGGTAGCCTCTATTTTCCCATCCTAGCCTCCCTATCCTCAAGTTTAAAAAGCCCCAATAAGAGCTTTTCTCTGTCTCTTAAAGAAATTCCAATGTTTATTGCTTTTACCAGCTTGGATGATTTCTACTATTTGTTTTATTAAAGTTTAGCTGATTTATTACATTAGTTTTAGGTGTACAACATAGTGATTCAGTATTTTTATAGATTATGCTCAGTTTAAAGTTATTACAAAATAGTGGCTATAGTTTCCTGTGCTATACAATATATCCTTGTTGCTTATTTATTTTATACATTGTAGTTTGTATCTTTTAATCCTCTACCCCTATCTTGCCCCCTACCACTTGCCTTACTCCACTGGTAACCACTTGTTTGTTCTCTGTGAGTCTGTTTCTCTTTTGTTATATTCATTCATTTTGTTTTATTTTTTAGATTCCACATAAAAGTGATGACTTAAAGTAGTTGTCTTTGCCTGGCTTATTTCACTAAGCATAATACCCTATAGGTCCATCCATACTGTGGCAAATGGCAGAATTTCTTTCTTTTTTTTGTGGCCGAGTAGTATTTCATTGTATATATACCATATCTTCTTTATTCATTCATTGGTTGAAAGATACTTGGTTGCTTCCATATCATGGCTATTGTAAATAGTGCTCTTGTGAACATGGAGATGGATGTTTCTTTTTGAATTAGTGTTTTTATTTTTCTGACATAGTTCCAGGAGTAGAATAGTAGTTCTATTTTTAGATGTTTGAGTAGGTGCCATACTATTTTCTACAGTGGCTGCACCGATTTACATTCCCACCAACAGTGTACTAGGGATCCTTTTTTTCCATCCTTGCCAACACTTGTTATTTGTAGACTTTTTGATAATTGACATTCTGACAGGTATGAGGTGATATCACATTGTGCTTTTCATCGGTGTTCTCTGATGATTAGAGCTGTTGAACACCTTTTCAGGTGCATGTTGGCCATCTGTGTATCTTGTTTGGAAACACATCTATTCAGGTTTCATGCCCATTTTTATGGTATTATTTGTTTTTTGATATTGAATTGTATGAGCCATTTATATATTTTGGATGTTAATCAAATATTTTCACCTATATAGTAAGTTGTCTTTTCATTTTGTAGATGGTTTCTTGGGCTGTGCAAAAGTTTTTGAGTTTACTTAGGTCTCATTCAAAAATTTTGCTTTTGTTTCTTTTGCTTTAAAAGGAGACAAATCTCAAAAAATATTGCTACAATTTATGTCAAATAGTGGTCTGCCTATGTTTTCCTCTAGAAGTTTTATTGTTTCAGGCCTTACATTTAGGTCTTTAACTCAAATCTGTTTTTTTCTATGGTTTAATAAAATTGATTTTCAATGTTTGAAATATTCTACCTAATTCCTGTTCTATTGAATCTTCAATTCTCAAAAGCGAAACACTTGCAAAGAACAGTCTTACATCATCCCTCCAAGAAGCCTTTGCTAATTTTCTATCAAATCTATGCTATTACTTATTTAAAAATAGCAAAATTTTATAGTTTCTGGAACACTAGCCAGTGTGAAGCATTTAGAAGAGTTATTTGGGGATAGTTTTATCCAATATATGAATGGTAGAAAATGTTTTCCTACATCTAGATTCCTAGCAGTATTTGGCCTGGAATTGAACATACGTTTGTGCAAAGTGATTGATAGAGACCAAGTGATCTGGCTTCCATGTCAATGCTCTTACTGTGATTCAAGACCAGCTCTCATCACCTCTTTGAGTACCATGTGAAAAATGGTATGCAGGAAGAATAACCTGATCATCTTTTAGTTCATCTCTTAGGTCGTCTCACAGTTATGACATTCCCTATTGTTATTCTTTCTATGACTGAATTCTGCCCCTTAATTTCCTCAAACCCCTCTTCATATCTTTGTTCCTCAGGCTGTAGATGAAAGGGTTCAACATGGGTGTCACTATTGTGTACATAACTGTGGCTACCCAGTCCTTCACCACTGAGTACATGGACAGTGGCCTAAAGTAGACATAGATGATACTTCCATAGAAGAAAACCACCACAGTGAGATGGGAGCCACAGGTGGAGAAGGCCTTCCACTTCCCAGTGGCAGAGGGGATTTTGAGCACAGTGATGATGATTCTCAGGTAGGAGAAGAGAATGCACAGGAAAGGGGTGGCAATGACAGCCAGGGTCTCGGTCATGACCACCATCTGGCTGGATGAAGTGTCAGAGCAGGAGAGCTTGAGCACAGGCTGGGTATCACAAAAGAAGTGCTTGATGACGTGGGAGGCACAGAAAGAGAGGCGAGACATGAGGAGCACACGCAGCAAGGAGTGCAGGTGAGAGATGGTGCACGAACCCAGCAACAGGAGGAGACAACGCCGTGGGCTCATGACCACATCATAATGGAAGGGGTTGCAGATGGCTACCAGCCGATCTATGGCCATCGAGGCCAGCAGGTAGCTGTCAGTGTTCCCCAAGGCCATGAAGAAGTACATCTGGACCAGGCACCCCACATAGGAGATAAACTTTGTCTCTGAGAGTAAGTTCACCAGCATGTTGGGCACAATGACTGTTGTGAAGCAGATATCCATGAAGGACAGGTTGCTGAGGAAAAAGTACATAGGGGTGTGGAGCCGGGAGTCAGAGTGGATGGCCAGGATGATGAGTCCATTCCCCACCAGGGTGACCAGGTACATAACAAGGAATAGAGTAAAGAGGGATTTCTGCATCTGGGGGTTGGAAGAGATGCCCAGGAGGATAAAGCCTGAGATGCTGCTGCTATAGTTCTTCATGTCCTTGACCTCTGGTCAGGGTTTGGAGGCACCGTGGGAGAGATGTGAAGGGCAATTTGACCAAGATGCCTCCTTCCCTAATCTCCAGCCTAGAAGAAAAAGAAACCCACTGTCATTATTAGGATTTTAAAGAATATCTCCTTCAAGAAACTACAGAGATCAGGGAATAAAATCCAAGAATGAGAAAGGTAAACAAGTCCAAGCCAAGTCTCCTGTAGAGAGTCTCCTGTAGGGACTACAAGTCTCCTCTAGTCCCTACAGGAGAAACTAAATTTTTCCCTTGTATTCTTAGGAACTTATAATTTGTCTGAGCTCTTCTCAATTCTTTGTGGGAAGATATCTCTTAAGTTCTTTCTTGACAAAATTTGTAAATTCCCCTTCTGCCTGCTTTTTTCTTATTTTGAAAGGGAAGAGGCTATTGAGTTCCCTCATGGGTCAAGATGCTTCCATACAAGGGGTCCCTATGAATGAGGTTCTCTCATCAGGATCCTCTCCTGCTCACTGTCCAGAGGTGGTGGTGGTGGTGGCGGTGGGACAAAAGTGAGCACTGGATTTCATCAGTGCTCCTCAGTAGCCACAAAGTTCAGTTGAGACTCCCTTAAGTCTTCAGAGTAGTATGTTCTTAAAGATTTATTTAAGCAATTCCATTTGGGTCACATGTTCTGGATGCTCAGATTCTAGGTTTTTAGTTCAGGAATGCCCCTCCAAATAGTCACAGTATCAGAAATGTTACTATGATTTATTCTCTTGATATATTGATTTTTCTGATTAAGAAACTATGAAGATCTTGGGCTTCCCTGGTGGTGCAGTGGTTAAGAATCCACCTGCCAAAGCAGGAGACCCAGGTTTGATCCCTGGTCTGGGAATATCCCACCTGCTAGGGAGCAAATAAGGCCATGTGCCACAACTACTGAGCCTGTTCTTTAGAGCCTGGAAATTGCAACTGCTGAAGCCCACGCACTTTAGAGCCCATGCTCTGCAACAAGAGAAGGCACTACAATGAGAAGCCCTCATGCCATAGCCTTCCTAGCCGCAACTAGAGGAAAGCCCATGCAGCAACGGGACCCTGCACAGACAAAAATAAACAAAATGAAAAAGAAAGTAGGAAGTTTTTGTTTCAAGTATTCAAATATTACAGGAAATTAAAACACTGTGTGTAAGGACTCCATCTCACCAATGGCACTGGAAAGACAAGGCAAGGATGATCTGTTACCACTGTTAAGCCACACTGTTCAGTTGACAGTCTTAACTCAGTGAAAAAGCAAAGTGAAAGAAACAAAAAACGTAAACATTAGAAAAGTTGACACTGTCATTATCAAGTGACTTAATTGAATCCTGCGAAAATTGCAGCAAAGTGGTCAAATATAAGATAAATATACAAATACAAGTCTATCCTAAAGGAAATCAGTCCTGAATACTCATTGGATAGACTGATGCTGAAGCTGAAGCTCCAATACTTTGGGACACTTGATGCGAAGACCTGACTCATTGGAAAAGACCCTGATGTGGGAAAGATTGAAAGCAGGAGGACAAGGGGACAACAGAGGATGAGATGGTTGGATGGCATCACCTACTTGATGGATATGAGTTTGAGAAAGTTCCGGGAGTTAGTGATAGACAGGGAAGCGCTGGTATGTTGCAGTCCATGAGGTTGCAAAGAGTCGGACACGACTGAGCAACTGAACTGGAACTGACATACAAATATTGACATTCTTCCTATAGAAAAAATATGTAATGGAGCAAAACATTACAACTGACAATGGTAAGAAAGTCTGAAACACACTTAGGATATACCTGAGGAAGGAAAAAGGAAATGGTAAAGGGCTATATGAAGAAACTATAACAGACCACAAATGAGCAATCTGAATAAATAGAAAAAATTTTAGAAATATTTCTAAAAATGGAAGAGTCAATATTTGAAAATGTCAATTCCTAGAGTCCACCTATAAGGTTTATCATACGATATTTGTATTTCTCTGTCTCTTTCATTTAGCAAAATGCCCTCAAGTTCCATTCAGGTTGTAAGTGGCAGTTTCCTTTTTTGTAATGGTTGAATCTAAAAAGGACTAACTTATGGAAACAGAGAGTCATGGTGGTTTCCAGATACTGGGAGGTGAGGGAAATGAGGTGTTGATCAAAAGATACAAATTTACATTATAAGATGAATAAGTTCAAGGACCTAAAGTACAACTGGTGACTAATATTAACAATATAGTATTATATACTTGAAAGGTGCTGAGAGGGAATGCATTCATTTATTTCTTATTTATTCTATTGAATTATAAGTGACACAGAATTAAGTAAGTTTAAGGTGTTCAGTATGTTGATTTGATGCATTTAGATATTACAAATGAGTAACAATTTAGCTAACACCTAAATCACATTATATTATTTCTTTTTTGGTGGCAACAATATATGTGTATACATTTTGATTTTAGTATTGCTTACAATACTGAAGAAACTGAAAAGCGAAAGTCACTCAGCTGTGCCTGACTCTTTACCACCCCATGGACTATAGAGTCCATGGAATTCTCCAGGCCAGAATACTGGTGTCGGTAGCCTTTTCTTTCTCCAGGGGATCTTCCCAGCCCAGGGATTGAACCCAGGTCTCCTGCATTGCAGGTGGATTCTTTACCACCTGAGGTATCAGGGAAAATTTGGTATTATAAACAACACTTGGATTTTAGTATTGCTTACAATACCAAATACAACAATGCAAATAAAACAACCCACAGAGGAAACAACCTAAATATCTACACACAGTCTTTAAAGATATTCAATGGCTAATGTTAGTCAACATTTAGTAGCACTCAATATATATACCCCACACAGAAGTGAGAAGTACTTAGTATCATTTTTATCATTTTATTGTCTCCAAATCATAAGATATAGGCCCTATTATAGTCTTGTTTTACAGGATAAAAAATTTAGCAAAGTTTAGCAAAGTTTACCAACTTACCAGATCCCTAGTTAGTAAGTGGTTGAGCTGAGATTTGAATTCAGGCAGTTTGATCACAAAGTAGAAGCTATTTATTCATTGCTAAACTGTGTTGTCACTGTTACATTACTGCCTATGATATTTTAAGTGATAAAAGCAATTTGCAGAATAGTGGATACAGAGTAACCCTGTTTTTGTAAAGAGATACACTTCCTTTATATGTTTTCTTTGTTGTGGTGTCTGTGTTTACCTAGTGTAGTTGCCTCCTGAAGTGAGAATGATGGGATGGAGTGTGGAGTTCCTTCCATATTTCACTTTATGTGTTTGCACTTAAAAATAAGGGACATATGTCTCTTTAATTAATTTTATAATTAAAAAGTGGAAGTCCCCTAAAATTCGACCTCCCAGAGAACTAGGGATGTGTGCATATTTTTAAGTTGGTTTCTCTGCCTGGATCTACACACACATATTATATTCAGAAATAGGGTCATATTATTCAGAATACTTTTCCTCCTCCATAGACAGTGTTGCAGTGGATATTTTTATATATAAATATTTTGCTCTCATGAGAGAGTTTGTAAGGTACAGAATAAATTCTAAGAGATGGAAAGCGGAGTTGGAGCTTGTGAACACAGAAAATTTTAGTACTCCCAATCTGAGGCAATTAGTCTTCAACCTACTCCTGGGCAAAGTATTCATTTGACTCTGGACTCTTTCCTGGTTTCCTTCACTCTCTCTCTCTCTTTTTTTTAGCCTCTGTTCTCCTTGGTGGTCAAGGACTATCTGACTTGCCTTGGTCCTGAACCCAGATTCCTCAGATCTACGTGACATTTCTCAGGGCAGTAGTGAGTCCCCTTCCCATTTAGCTGAAACTGGTAAGATTGCCTATTTTCTCATGCCTTGGGCAGGTCCCTTCACTTCAGTGTACCCAATCAAAAAGATGGCGGGGGGGGGGGGGGCATGGTTCAACTTTCTGCCAACTGCTCTTGTCATGTAGAGACTCAAGTGACATTTGACATTTGTATATTACCGTGTGCCATCGTCATATCAAATTGTTTCATTAAATACATGCAGATTTGTTTATCAATTAGACTCCATTAAAGCTAAAAAAAAAAAAAAAAAAAGAGGCAAGCAGCATTGCAGAGCCTTGAAGATTTGCAGATGTAATCCACACTCTTAAGAGATTTCTGCCTATTTGGCCCTGAAAACTTTTTGGGGTTAGCCTTAAAATGAATTTAGTGATTTTGACTGTAGTTGGGTGAGCAGTCTCATGGGTAAAAGTCAATTCCACGTACATGCAATACCCGTTTATTGCCCCTAGAGCACACTTAAAGGAGAGAAGCTTCTGTTATCTGATGCCAGATCATTACATGTGTTACCTATCCTGACACTCTTGATGGGAAAATGCAGTATCAAAGAATGAGATGTTAGAATTCAGACATGGACTGCCTGTGCCCCCTTCCAGATATTTAGCCTCACTTTTTCTCATGCTGTTGGTTTAACATGACCCACAGAAGGTGGAGCTAGGATGCTGCCTTACAAGGCTTTGTGATAATTAAGAAATGTGGGTTTTTGATTCACAGCCAATTTAAAAGTGAAAATTGAAGCACTTTTCATTTCAAAAGCACAATTATAGCAATTTGATTAGATTATCTTCACTTTTAAGTTTATGATTAATTACATAAATTATCTGACTACCTTCCAATTACTTAAATAATATATGTTAAGACATTTTTTATGTGGTATAGGACTTTGTAAATGAAAGTAATTATGATTAGCAATAAAACATTTTGTGTTACTTGCAAAATTAAAGATATATTTTGGTAAAAGTTTGGTAATTCTTTCTATAGGTGTTTAATTTTACTGTTGCTACAATTACCTACAAAAATGATATTTTTAATGATGGGGCTTTCATCAGGTAGTAACTGAGAAGGACCAGGAAGCGCTGGGAACGTTTCCAAGCCTTTTAAATCACACTATCCCTCCTTAAAAGGTATTTACTCCCCTTCTTTCTGTCTAGTTTTCACTCCCACAGAAGATTAAAAGTTTACCTAGTCCTTCCCGGCTGTTCAATTCTTGATGCCAAGGCAAGTGAACTTTTCGAATGTTCCTGCTGGAATCCTTTTTGTGTACAATTGTCTTCCCTTTCACTCAACATACTGATCCATCAGAGGTGCTTCAAGTGGGACTTCTGAAAACAGATCTCTTGTGTTCCTCCAGTGAGCTGGCCATGCCTCACCCGGATGTCTCCACTTTAATACCCCCATTGCAGCCCTTCTCACGTACATTCTCTATCATGGTCATATAATAGCTAACAATTCCATCATGTTTTAAAAATATGCCAGACACTGCTCTAAGAACTTCATATATATTAAGAAATTTAGTCTTTATAGCACCTCATTTTACAGATAATAAAGTGAGGCAGAGGGACCTGTTGAAGGCCACACACCTAGGTGATAGCAGAAGCCAAATTCAGAGTGTGTGCTCTTAATCTCTGCATTATCCTAAAATTTTTGTTCACTTGTTCCCCCCTGACATCATTTTGAGCCCTTTAAGGCAGGGGCCAGTGCTTCATGCAGAGTAGATTCTTCACCAATGTGTAATACATGATGAAAAGCAGAGAGATGAAAAAGTAGAACAGAGGCCTTGGTTCCTGGCTTTTGAAATGGAGAGGAGAGAGGATTAGGAAAAGGTCACATGAAGATGTTAACCCTCAGGCTCTGTTCCCAGAGACCGCTCAGCTTGCCTACCTGTGGACTCAACAGAGGAGATTTAGGGTCCTGATCAGGCCTGGGGTCCTGTGAGGGGGTTATGATCAGGCTTTGAATCTCTGAGGAAGGAGACAGGTTGCAGTGAGATTTAACTTCAGAAGCGTGCTGGTTCTTCTCTCTACCTACAATGAGAACTGTTGATAGAAAGGAACCCAGGGGCATTCCCCTCCACCAACCTCTGCAAATCAGAGCCCTGGGGATCATTTCTGCAGCCTTCCCAGGGGAGAACTGTCCTGATGCCCTCACTGAGCTCTGTGCCCAGGAGACTGGGGAATCTGGGTTCCAGAGGTGTAGCCTCCACACCCAGAAAGGGAAGTAGGGCCATGGAGCCGTAGGGGTGGAGGTGTGTTCATGCACATGTATGTGTGCTATGTTTACATGTGTGTGCTGGTACATTCTATGTGCTTTCTGTACACACCTGTGCTCGTGTACACATCAGCATGTTGGGTGGAAGGAGAAGTGACGGCCTCTGACATCTCTGAAGTTCTGTGTCTGCAGGGATGACTGTATCTAGGTGTAGGTTAGTGTTACAGGAAAGAGATTAAGGTTACAAGCTCTGCAGTCAGACTGACTGGATTTGAATACTGGCCCTGTCTCTTATAAGATGTGGGAACTTTTGTAGGAGTTAATCTTTTTTTTTTTTTTCTGACTGTACTATGTGGCATGAGGGATCTTAGTTTACCTGACCAGGTATTGAACTCACGCCACCTGAGTGGAAGTGCAGAGTCTTAACCACTGGATCTCCAGTTAACCTTTTTGAAACTCATTTTTGATTGATTTTTGTTTGTCTTTCTCAAACACTTCATTACTTCAAGATCTTAAGCCAGACTACTTATTTTTGAATTTCACTCCCAGCAATCACTATATGGGTGAACTGGGAAAAGTTATTTCACTTCTTTAATCCACACTCTCCTCAAGTATAAGTGATAAAGCAATCACAACTTTTAGACATGCATTTTGTTTTCTTTTCTTTCAATTTTTTTCCTTTAATTAGACTTTATTTTTCAGAGCATTTATAGAATAATGGAAAAGTTGATCAGAAAGTACAGAGTGGTCCCCGTTACACACACCTGTCCGTAGGTATAGTTGTTGTTGTCTAGTCACTCTGCTATGTCCAACTCTTTTGCGACCCCATGGACTGTAGCCTTTCAGGCTCCTCTATCCATTGGATTTCCCAGGCGAGAATACTGGAGTAGGTTGCCATTTCCTTCTCCTTAGGTACACAAAGCTTGCCCCACGATTACCCTTCCCCACCAGAGTACATTTGGTATAACTGATTAACCTATGTAGACAGATCATCACCCAAAGTCTATAGTTTACATTAGGCTTCTTTCTTGATGTTGTACCTTCTATGAGTTTTAACAAAAATATGATGACATGTATCTGTCATCATAGTGTCATCCAGAATAGTTTTATTGCCTTAAAATTCCTGTGTTCCATCTAATCTTTCTTTCCTTCCCTCAGCCCTTAGCAACTACTGATCTTTTTACTGCTGTAGATTTGCCTTTTCTGGGATAATGTGTTGGAATCATATAGAATGTAGCCTTGTCAGATTGGCTTCTTTCGAGGTAGTACATGCTTGAAAGTTCTTCCGTATGTGTTTTCATGGCTTAGCAACTCATTTCTTTCTGTTGCTGACTAATATTCCATTGTCTGGATGTTTATTTTACCTATCTAAATATATCTTTCTGTGTGTAGCTAGATGTGACTTATTGTACACAGGAAATTCCAAAAATTAATTTTGCTATCTGAGGTTGACAGACAAAAAAGCACAACCTAAAAGTTGAGAATTATATTTTATTTGGCAGACCAAAACGAGGACTTCAGCCTGGAACACAGCCTCTCAAACTCTCACTTTTCTTTTTTTTTTCATTTATTTTTATTAGTTGGAGGCTAATTACTTTACAATGTTGTAGTGGTTTTTGCCATACATTGACATGAATCAGCCATGGAGTTACATGTATTCCCCATCCCGATCCCCCCTCCCACCTCCCTCTCCACCCGATTCCTCTGGGTCTTCCCAGTGCACCAGGCCCGAGCACTTGTCTCATGCATCCCACCTGGGCTGGTGATCTGTTTCACTATAGATAATATATATGCTGTTCTCTCGAAACATCCCACCCTCGCCTTCTCCCACAGAGTCCAAAAGTCTGTTCTGTACATCTGTGTCTCTTTTTCTGTTTTGCATATAGGGTTATCATTACCATCTTTCTAAATTCCATATATATGTGTTAGTATGCTGTAATGTTCTTTATCTTTATGGCTTACTTCACTCTGTATAATGGGCTCCAGTTTCATCCATCTCATTAGAACTGATTCAAATGAATTCTTTTTAACGGCTGAGTAATATTCCATGGTGTATATGTACCACAGCTTCCTTATCCATTCATCTGCTGATGCGCATCTAGGTTGCTTCCATGTCCTGGCTATTATAAACAGTGCTGCGATGAACATTGGGGTGCACGTGTCTCTTTCAGATCTGGTTTCCTCAGTGTGTATGCCCAGAAGTGGATTGCTGGGTCATATGACAGTTCTATTTCCAGTTTTTTAAGAAATCTCCACACTGTTTTCCATAGTGGCTGTACTAGTTTGCATTCCCACCAACAGTGTAAGAGGGTTCCCTTTTCTCCACACCTTCTCCAGCATTTATTGCTTGTAGACTTTTGGATAGCAGCCATCCTGACTGGTGTGTAATGGTACCTCATTGTGGTTTTGATTTGCATTTCTCTGATAATGAGTGATGTTAAGCATCTTTTCATGTGTTTGTTAGCCATCTGTATGTCTTCTTTGGAGAAATGTCTGTTTAGTTCTTTGGCCCATTTTTTGATTGGGTCATTTATTTTTCTGGAATTGAGCTGCAGGAGTTGCTTGTATATTTTTGAGATTAATCCTTTGTCTGTTGCTTCATTTGCTATTATTTTCTCCCAATCTGAGGGCTGTCTTTTCACTTTGCTTATAGTTTCCTTTGTAGTGCAAAAGCTTTTAAGTTTCATTAGGTCCCATTTGTTTAGTTTTGCTTTTATTTCCAATATTCTGGGAGGTGGGTCATAGAGGATCCTGCTGTGATTCATGTCGGAGAAACTCTCACTTTTCTATGTATCAGTTCAATTCAGTCGCTCAGTCGAGTCCAACTCTTTGCAACCACATGGACTGCAGCACGCCAGGCTTTCCTGTCCATCACCAACTCCTGGAGCTTACTCAAACTCATGTCCATGGAGTCAGTGATGCCATCCAACTATCACATCCTCTGTCATCCCCTTCTCCTCCTGCCTTCAACCTTTCCCAGCATCAGGGTCTTTTCAAATGAGTTAGTTCTTTGCACCAGGTGGCCAAAGTATTGGAGTTTCAGCTTCAGCATCAGTCCTTCCAATGAATATTCAGGACTGATTTCCTTTAGGATGGACTGGTTGGATCTCCTTGCAGTTCAAGGGACTCTCAAGAGTCTTCTCCAACGCCACAGTTCAAAAGTATCAATTCTTTGGTGCTCAGCTTTCTTTATAGTCCAACTCTCATGATGGCTGGATAAACCATAGATTTGACTAGACGGACCTTTGTTGGCAAAGGTCTCTGCATTTTAATATGCTGTCTAGTTTGGTCATAGCTTTTATTCCAAGGCGCAAGAGTCTTTTAATTTCATGGCTGTAGTCACCATCTGCAGTGATTTTGGAGCCCAAGAAAATAAAGTCTCTCACTGTTTCCATTGTTTCCCCATCTATTTGCCATGAAGTGGGACCAGATGGGAAGATGCAAAGTCTGGACTCTAGGTTATCATTCCTTTGCTATGCACTCAGCTATCTGGGGCCAGTATCCTGTATTTTTTCATCCTGAGTCTCCACAGGGTGCATGGCTGGGGGCAGCTGCAGTGACTGCTTAATGGCAACCTCTGTGTTCTCGTCCTAGTCTCCCTGCTCTCAAATTGAACAAGCCCCACAGCGCTTTTCTCTGCCTCTCAAACACATTCCAGTGTTTATTGCTTTTATCTGCTTGGGTGGTTTCCACTATTTGTTTTTTTAAAATTAAAGTATAGATGATTTATTATATTATTTTAGTCTCAGGTGTACAACATAGTGATTCATAATTTGCAATATTTTGGCAAATTATGCTCTTATATATAAAAGTAATGGCTATAGTTCCCTGTGCTGTACAATATATCCTTGTTTTTTTTTTTAATACATTGTAGTTTATATCTCTTAATCCTCTACCCCTATATTGCCCCTCCCCACTTGGCTTAGTTAACTGGTAACCACTAGTTTGTTTTCTATATCTTTGAGTCTGTTTCTGTTTTTATTAAAATATTCATTTATTTGTTTTACATTTAGATTCCACACAGAAGTGATAACAGAATATTTGTTTCTTTGCTTGACTTATTTCACTAAGGTCCACCATTTAGGTCCATCCACAGTGTTTTAAATGGCAGTATTTTCATTCTTTTATATGGCTGAGTAGTATTCCGTTGTGTATACGTGTGTGTGTGTGTGTGTGTGTGTGTGTTCAGTCATTCAGTTGTGTTGAACTCTTGTGACCTCCATGGACTGTATCCCACCAGACTCCTCTCCATGGAATTTTCCAGGCAAGAATATTGGAGTGGGTTGCTATTTCTTACTCCAGGGAACCCCAGGGAATTTTCCTGACCCAAGGATTGAACCTGCATTTCTTACATCTCCTGCATCAGAAGGCAGATTCTTTACCATTGAGCCACCTGGGAAGCATATGTGTGTGTGTGTGTGTGTGTGTGTGTGTGTGTGTATGTATGTGTATATATATATATCTCACATCTTCTTTATCCATTCATCTTTTTAGGAATACTTAGGTTGTTCTTCTATAATGGCTATTATAAATAGTGAGTTGTGAACATTGGGGGTGCATGCATCATTTTGAATTAGTGTTATTTTTCTGAGATATTCCTAAGAGTAGAATTACTGCATTATATGTTATTTCTGGGCTTTCTTGTGGCTCAGCGGTAAAGAATTTGCCTGCAGTGAAGGAGACGCAGGAGACGTGCGTCCGATTCCTGGGTCTGGAAGACCCCCTGGAAGAGGGCATGGCAACTGACTCCAGGATTCTTGCCTGGAGAATCCCATGGACAGAGGAGCCTGGCAGGCTACAGGTCATAGGGTCTCACAGAGTCTGAGATGACTGACATGACTTAGCACGCATGCATGCATGGTATTTCTCTTTTTATTTTTTTGAGGAAATTCCATGCTGTTTTCCACAGTGGCTGCACGAATTTACATTCCTGCCAAGTTTACTAGGGATCCCTTTTCTCTACAGCCTTGATAACATTCGTTAGTTGTAGACTTTGATGATCACTCTGTTGACAGGTATGAAGGGATATCACATTGTGGTTTTGATGTGCAATCTCTGGTGATTAGAGATGTTGAGTATCTTTTCAAATTCCAGTTGGCCATCTGTATATCTTCTTTTGAAAAATGTCAGTTTGAGTTTTATTGCCATTTTAAAATTGTACTGTTATTTTTTTGTTGTTGTTGTTGAGTTGTATGAGACATTTAAATATTTTGGATAACAACCAAGCATTTTCTCCCATTTATTAGGTTATCTTTTCATTTTGTCAATGGTTTCTTTTGCTGTGCAAAAGTTTTTAAGTTGTCTTAGGTCCCATTAAATTTTTTTTGTCTTTATTTCTTTTGTCTTAGGAGAAAGATCTTAAAAAACTATCACTACAATTTATGTTAAAAACTGTTCTGTTTTGCTCTAGAAATTTTATGGATCAGGTCTTACATTTAGATTTTTTTTTCTTGTTTTTTGCTTGGAGAGAAACTTTTTTTTTCCCATTTATTTTTATTAGTTGGAGGCTAATTACTTTACAATATTGTAGTGGTTTTTGCCATACATTGACATGAATCAGCCATGGATTTGCATTACATTTAGATCTTTAATCTTTTGGGTCTATTTTTATATACTGAGAAAATTTGTTCCTATTCTTTGAAATGTTCTGCTCATCTTCTCTTCTATTGAATCTTCTTCTCAAAATTCAAGCTATCTTTAAGGACAATCTTAGGTCATTGTTCCAAGAAATCTTTCCCAATTTTCTATCAAACCCACATTATTTCTTATTTTTTAAATAACAGGACTTCATGATTTCTTGGGCACTAGCCAGTGTGAAGCATATGAAAGAATTCTTTTGGGGTAGTTTTATTATTTTACTATATGGGTGGCAGAATCTGTTTTCCTAAATCTGGATTTCTAGCAATACTTGGTCAAGGATTGAACGTATATTTGTTCAAGGTCATTGATAGAGGCCAAATGATCTGACTTTCAGATCAGTACTCTTACTGTGATTCAACACCACCTCTTATGGCCTCTTTGGGTACCATGTGAAAAATGGATACAGAGGAAGGATAACCTGATCATTTCTTGGGTCATCTCCCAATGATGACATTCACTCTTGATGTTTTTCTATGAGTGAATTTTGTCCCTTAATTTCCTCAGACCCCTCTTCATATCTTTGTTCCTCAGGCTGTAGATAAAAGGATTCAACATGGGTGTCACTATCGTGTACATAACTGTGGCTACCCGGTCCTTCACCACTGAGTACATCGACAGTGGCCTAAAATACACATAGATGACACTCCCATAGAAGAAGACCACCACAGTGAGGTGGGAGCCACAGGTGGAGAAGGCCTTCCACTTCCCAGCCACAGAAGGGATTTTGAGCACAGTGACGATGATTCTCAGGTAGGAGAAGAGAATGCACAGGAAAGGGGTGGCAATGACAGCCAGGGTCTCGGTCATGACCACCATCTGGCTGGATGAAGTGTCAGAGCAGGAGAGCTTGAGCACAGGCTGGGTATCACAAAAGAAGTGCTTGATGACGTGGGAGGCACAGAAAGACAGGCGGGACATGAGGAGCACACGCAGCAAGGAGTGCAGGTGAGAGATGGTGCACGAACCCAGCAACAGGAGGAGGCAACGCCGTGGGCTCATGACCACATCATAATGGAAGGGGTTGCAGATGGCTACCAGCCGATCTATGGCCATCGAGGCCAGCAGGTAGCTGTCAGTATTTGCAAAAGCCATGAAGAAGTACATCTGGACCAGGCAACCCACATAGGAGATAGACTTTGTCTCTGAGAGTAAGTTCACCAGCATGTTGGGCACAATGACTGTTGTGAAGCAGATATCCATGAAGGACAGGTTGCTGAGGAAAAAGTACATAGGGGTGTGGAGCCGGGAGTCAGAGTGGATGGCCAGGATGATGAGTCCATTCCCCACCAGGGTGATCAGGTACATGATGAGGAAGACAGCAAAGAGGGATTTCTGCATCTGGGGGTTGGAAGAGATGCCCAGGAGGATAAAGTCTGCAGTGCTGCTGCTGTAGTTCTTCATCTCCATGTCCTTGACCCCTGGTCAGGGTTTGAAGATGGTGTAGGAGAGATGTGAAGGGCAATTTGAGGGTGGCTTCTTTCCTAAACTCCAGCCTATTAAAAAAAAAAAAGTCTACCACATTTTGTTAGATTATTTTCTTCAAGAAACTATGGAAACAAGGGGTTATAACTCATCACAGGGGAAGTTAAATAATTTTAAGCTGCTTCACAAATGAGAACTAAAAATTTCCCTTTTTAGGGTGTTCTATGTAGCCTACTCTGTCAGAGTTCTTCTCAGTTCTCTTTTTAAAGATTCTTCCTAGGTTCTTTCCTGACCAACTCCCTAAAGCCCCCTTCCTTTCTTCTTGTCAAATAGGGGAAGGAACTGCTGGGTCTTAATCTGAATCAGGATGCTTTCATACAAGAGGCTCCCATCCTGGATGTCCTCTCATTCAGATCCTTTCCTACTCATATGTACAGAGGTGTGGTGGTGGTAGTGGAGGTGGGACAGAAGTGCATATTGAGTTTAACCAGTGCTCCCCAGTATCCACAGAGTTCAGATGAGAATGTTATGGCTTCATAGAAAAGCCTGCTTAATATTTATTTAAGCACTTCTCTTTGGTTACAATGATCTGGACACTTAAAATCTAAGTTTTTCCTTTAGGTGTGTTAGTTACTCAGTTGTGTCTGACTCTTTGTGACCCCATGGACTGTAGCCCACCAGGCTCCTCTGTCCGTGGAATTCTCCAGGCAAATATACTAGAATGAGTTGCCATTTCCTCCTCCAGGGGATCTTCCCAATCCAGGGATCGAACCTGGGTCTCCTGCACTGAGGGTCAGGGATGTCATTCAAAATAGGAATATAGTTGACCACTGAACAACATGGGCTTGAATTGTGCAGATCCACTTGTATGTAGATTTTTTCAATAAATCTGTAGTACAGTACCACATGATCTGTTGGTTGTTGAATCCTTGAAAGTAGAACCCATGGATATGGCATGCTGAGTGGGTAGTTATATGTGCATTTTTGACTGCAGGAAGGGTCAATGTCCTCTATTTTTGTATTATTCAAGAGTCAACTGTCCTACCCCAGGAATAGCCTATGTTACTGAGTTTATACCTTTAAATAAACATTTGTTTCCAATTGAAAATGTTGAAGTTCTCATACTAAACATCCAATTACTGCAGGAATATAACACTTTGAATATGAGCCCCATTCCCACCAGTATCATGGAAGAGAAGGCTCAGATGGCCACTGGCTGCTACTATTGTGCTACATTGCTCAAACTGAGATAAAATCAACGTATAACGTTGTGTAAATTAAGGTGTGCAATTTTTGATTTGATACAGTTTTTTCAGATTATAATCTAGCTCCTTTAATCTTTTTTAAAAATTGTTTACCAGCATATCATTAGCTAACACCTCTATCACTACACATAATTATCATTTCTTTTTGTGTGGTGGGAGTAATTAAGATCTAGTCTCTTAGCTACTTTTGAGGTACGTGCATAGTTTAGTATTGTTGTCTGTAATTGCTAGGCTGTGTATTAGATCTCCTGCACTTATTGTTCTAATAATGATTGCAAATTTTGTACTCTTTGTACTCTTAAACAACATTTTCCCCATTATTCCAACTCCCATCCCTGGTGACGACCATTCTTCTTAAGAGAGTAGATCTTAGATCTTCCCACCCTACACTCATACAAAAAGGTAATTGTGTGAGTTGTTCAAGGTGTTAACTAATCCCAGTGTGGCAATCATTTTGCCATATATCAGTGTATCAAACATCACATTGTACACCTTAAATTTATGCAATGTTACATGCTAATTATATCTCAATAAATCTGAAAAAAATTTCAAACTAATGATTCAATGCACCTATAATAACACCTCAAGAGGATTTATATTTGTATCTTTTAAAATTAATTTTTATTGGAGTATAGCTGCTGTACAATGTTGTGTTAACTTCTGCTGCACAGCAAAGTGAATCAGCTGTCTCTACACATTTATTTCCTCTTTTTTGGATTTCCTTCCCGTTTAGGTCGCCACAAGCATTGAGTAGAGCCCCCTGTGCTATCCAGTATGCTCTGATTAGTTATCTATTTTATACACAATATCTATAGTGTATATATACCAATCCCAATATGAAGGGGAGTTTTTCATGGAATTGAGAAGGTCATTCTAAAAGTCATCTAGATGTGTAAATGGCTAAGAAAAGATAAGGTAATTCTGAAAATATTAGGATAATGACAGAGAATTTTCTTACCTGAAAATCAAAGGACATAGAAATGAAAAACAATAAGGTAATAGTGTACATAGAGGTTAAAAGTCAATGGACCAACAAAGAAGTTTGTATGCCTGTACTTATACATATACATAGATCTAGATCTATATGGAACTTAATATATAATAAGGATTCATTTCGTAGTAATGGAGAAAGGATGGACTATCAAGTGACATTTATGATAATTGGCTAAACATTTGGTAAAAATGATGCTGGATTTCTCTCTAACCTGCACAAACCCATATGAATTAATTATCAAACATTAAGAATCAAAAACATAAAATATATTAAGTAGGAAAAAATAAAGGAGCACATTTTTATGGTCTCAGGATGGGGATGCCATTCCAGGCAAGAAAAATGTTGTAGAAGCAAGAATGACAAAATACCATACTTAAAAATATGAACACTACCCCCAAAGAGACCACAAGAATAGCTAAAATATAAACGAGTGACTCAAAGAAAATATTTACAACACATTTATGAAAGAAAACATGTAAGATGTTCAACCTTATTGGTAATCTGAAAATAGAAATTAGACTTAAGTACAATTATCATTTATCAGAATATCCATAAAATTGTTTGAACAATATCCAAAGGGAAAAAGACCTCCACATACCTGATGGTGAGACAATTATCAGTATAAACCTTTTGATAGTCTCCATCAGATTTGAAAACCTGCATCTCCTTATCCAATGATTACACTTGTAGGAAGCTATCCTTTTAAAATAGTCATATCTGTAGCGCAAGGATATGTACACATATTTTTATTGTAATATTGCTTATAATACCAGATAAAACAGTATGATAAAACAAACAAAACACAATGATAACCCAACCTAAATATTCATAGGTAGTTAAATAATTATAATAATTATGGTGAATTTGCATTACTTACTATCACAGTCTCTAAAGAATGTAGATGACTGATGCTAGTCAACATTTATTAACGCTCAATATATGCTACATGCTAGGTACTTTGGCTCTTATCATTCTAATGTCTCCAAATCTTGAGAGATATGCACTATTATTCCTGCTTTAAAGATTAAAATATAGTTTAGCAAAGTCAATTAACTTACCAGATCCCATAGTTAGTAAGTGGTAGAGCTGAGATTTGAATTCAGGCAGTCCAATGGCAGAGCAGGAGCTATTCATTGCTAAGCTATATTATGGCTGTTACACTGCTCTCTGTGATATTTTGTTAAGTGACAAAAGCAAGTTGTAGAACAATGGGTACAGAGAAATCTTATTTTTGTAAAGTAAGTTATCTCCTTTATATGTTGTGTTTGTTATGGTGTGTGTGGTTATTGTAGTTGCCTCCTGAAGTGAGAATGAAGGGACAAAGTGTGGAGTTCCTTCCATGTTTCACCTTACATTATGTGTTCACATTAAAAAGTAAGGGACACATGTTTCTTTTATTAATTTTATAATTAAAGATGAATGTTCCCTAAAATTCCACTTCCCAGAGAGCTAGAGATATGTGCATATTTTCCAGTTACTTTATACACACAGTTATCTATACACACATATTCAGAACTGGGGTCATATTATTTATAATACTTTTTCTCCTCCATAGACAGTGTTACAATGGATACTTTTGTCTATAAATATTTTGCACTCTTGAGAGAGTTTGTATGATACAGAATACATTCTAAGAGATGGAATGCTGAGTTGGAGAGTATGAGCACAGAAAATTTTAGTAGATACTCCTAATCTGAGACTCACTCTTGGGCAATGTATTCATTTGACTCTCGATTCTTTCCCCATGTCTTTCACTGTGTCTTTTATCTCAGTCTAAGACTTTGTTTTCCCAGTGGTAAAGAGTTGACCTGTCTTGGACCTGTACCTGGATTCCTCAGATCTATGTGACATTTTTCAGGGCAGTAGTTAGTCCCCTTTCCATTTAGTTTAAATTGATAACTTTGTCTATTTCCTCATGTTTTGGGCAGGTCTTTTCCCCTCAGTGCACCCACCAATAAAATGGGGTTTTTCAAATTTCTACCTGCTTACACCTGTCATTTGGAGACTCAAATAACATTAGACATATGCATATACTGAGAATTATCAAATTGTATACATTAATTATGTGTAGATTTTATATATCAATTATACAATCAATAAAGCTGTAAAACAAAAACAAAAACAAAACCCAGCATTACAGAGCCTGGAAGGTTTGTCAACTTAATACACATAGGACCCTGCTCTATTGACTCTCCCTAAATACTTTTCTAAGGTAGACCTGAAACGAATTCAGTGATTTTGACTGCCGTTGGTTGAGTCTCTTGGGTAAGAGTCAATTCCACTTCTTTGCAACACCTGCTTGCTGCCACCACAGCACAGATAAAGGAGGTAAACTTGTGTTACCAATGGGATTCTGAGGCTCTGTTATGAACCTATTTACAGAGAAGGAATGGAAACTCAGAAGTAGAGAACGGACTTATAAGTACAGTGGGGAAAGGAGAGGCTAGGACAAGTTGAGAAAATAGCATTGACATATATACACTATAATGTATAAAATAAATAACTAGCAGGAAGCTGCTATATAACATAGGGAGTCCAGTGCTCTGTGATGACCTAGAGGGATGGAATGGTGGTGGAATGGGGTGAGGAAGGAGACTTAAGAGGTAGGGATATATATATATATATATATATATATATATATATATATATATGTATAATTATGTATATATATAATGTATATAATTATATATATATAATTATGGATATATATATATATAATTATGGATATATATATATATATATAATTATGACTGATTTGAGTTAGTGTTCGGCAGAGACCAGCACAACATTGTAAAGCAATTATCCTCCAACAGAAATTAATAATAGAAAAACAAAAGATAAGACAGGGAAAAAAGAGAATGAGTGTGCTAGAATTCAGAAATGAACTGCCTATGCCCCTTCCCAAATATTTAGCCTCTTTCCCATGGTATTGGTATCGCATGACCCACACGAGGTAGAGAGGTAGGATGCTTCCTTATCAAGGCTTTCCAATGATTATGAAGAAACATGGGGTTTTGATTCACAGTCAATTTAAGAGTAAAAATGGAAGCACTTTTCATTTCTTTCAAAAGCATAGTTCTATGGTTTGATTGGATTATGTATAAGTTCATTATTAATTCCCTACATTCATTCACCACATAGAAAACTATAAAACACTGATGAAAGAAATCAAAGAGGACACAAACAGATGGAGAAACATACTGTGTTCATGGATTGGAAGAATCAATATTGTCAAAATGGCTATTCTACCCAAAGCAATCTATAGATTCAATGCAACCCCTATCAAGCTACCAACGGTATTTTCCACAGAACTAGAACAAATAATTTCACAATTTGTATGGAAATACAAAAAAACCTCGAATAGCCAAAGTAATCTTGAGAAAGAAGAATGGAACTGGAGGAATCAACCTGCCTGACTTCAGACTCTACTACAAAGCCACAGTCATCAAGACAGTATGGTACTGGCACAAAGACAGAAATATAGATCAATGGAACAGAATAGAAAGCCCAGAGATAAATCCACGAACCTATGGACACCTTATCTTTGACAAAGGAGGCAAGGATATACAATGGAAAAAAGACAACCTCTTTAACAAGTGGTGCTGGGAAAACTGGTCAACCACTTGTAAAAGAATGAAACTAGAACACTTTCTAACACCATACACAAAAATAAACTCAAAATGGATTAAAGATCTAAATGTAAGACCAGAAACTATAAAACTCCTAGAGGAGAACATAGGCAAAACACTCTCTGACATAAATCACAGCAGGATCCTCTATGACCCACCTCCCAAAATATTGGAAATAAAAGCAAAATAAACAAATGGGACCTAATGAAACTTAAAAGCTTTTGCACTACAAAGGAAACTATAAGCAAGGTGAAAAGACAGCCCTCAGATTGGGAGAAAATAATAGCAAATGAAGCAACAGACAAAGGATTAATCTCAAAAATATACAAGCAACTCCTGAAGCTCAATTCCAGAAAAATAAATGACCCAATCAAAAAATGGGCCAAAGAACTAAACAGACATTTCTCCAAAGAAGACATACAGATGGCTAACAAACACATGAGAAGATGCTCAACATCACTCATTATCAGAGAAATGCAAATCAAAACCACAATGAGGTACCATTACACGCCAGTCAGGATGGCTGCTATCCAAAAGTCTACAAGCAATAAATGCTGGAGAGGGTGTGGAGAAAAGGGAACCCTCTTACACTGTTGGTGGGAATGCAAACTAGTACAGCCACTATGGAGAACAGTGTGGAGATTTCTTAAAAAACTGGAAATAGAACTGCCATATGACCCAGCAATCCCACTTCTGGGCATACACACTGAGGAAACCAGATCTGAAAGAGACACGTGCACCCCAATGTTCATCGCAGCACTGTTTATAATAGCCAGGATGTGGAAGCAACCTAGATGCCCATCAGCAGATGAATGGATAAGGAAGCTGTGGTACATATACACCATGGAATATTACTCAGCCATTAAAAATAATTCATTTGAATCAGTTCTAATGAGATGGATGAAACTGGAGCCCATTATACAGAGTGAAGTAAGCCAGAAAGATAAAGAACATTACAGCATACTAACACATATATATGGAATTTAGAAAAGATGGTAATGATAACCCTATATGCAAAACAGAAAAAGAGACACAGAAATACAGAACAGACTTTTGAACTCTGTGGGAGAAGGCGAGGTGGGATGTTTCGAGAGAACAGCATGTATATTATCTATGGTGAAACAGATCACCAGCCCAGGTGGGATGCATGAGACAAGTGCTTGGGCCTGGTGCACTGGGAAGACCCAGAGGAATCGGGTGGAGAGGGAGGTGGGAGGGGGGATCGGGATGGGGAATACATGTAACTCCAAAGCTGATTCATGTCAATGTATGACAAAACCCACTGAAATGTTGTGAAGTAATTAGCCTCCAACTAAATAAAAAGAAAAAAAAAGTAAAAATGGAAGCACTTTTCATTTCTTTCAAAAGCATAGTTCTATGATTTGATTGGATTATGTATAAGTTCATTATTAATTCCCTACATTCACTCACCACCTATTTAAGAAAATTTATGCTAACACATTTTATATGGTAAAGTACTATCTAAATGGAATTGATTATGGTTAGTAATAAAACATTTTGTATTACTGGTAAAATTAAAAAAAAGATAGTTGAGTGAGTGTTTGATAAAGCTTTCTGTATGTGCTGTGTGTGCTCAGTTGTTAAGTCGTGTCTGATTCTTTGTGACCCCATGGGCTGGAGCCTGCCAGGCTCCTCTATCCACGGGATTTCCAAGGCAAGAATACTGGAGTGGGTTGCCATGCCCTCCTCCAGGGGAATCTTCCTGACCCAGGGATCGAATGTATATCTCCTGTATCTCCTGCATTGGCAGGTGGATTCTTTACCACTGAGCCACCCACCAGTGTTTACTTTCATTGCTCATACAATAAGCTAGAAAAATGACATTTAAATAATAGGGTTTGTCATCAGTTTGTGACTGGGAAGGACCAGGAGGGACAGAGCTTTTGCAAGCCTTTTATATCACACTACCCATACTTGAAAGGTTTGCTCCCTTCCTTGATAATCGGGAAATAAAGACTATTTCTTTAGTGTTCTACTTTCTCCACTGGAATTTTCTACTTTGTGGACAGTTGCTATCTCAGATTGATTTTCCTTTCTTTGATTCCTAACCACTTATGCAAGGTCAGTTTCGTTAGCACCAGCCCAACTGACCAGGGATTAGGAACTGGGAGCGAAAAATGCACTTCCCGAATAGGAAATAAATGTGTTTGGTAGGTAATAAGCGTTAGTCACAGTCATGTCCCATTCTTTGCTACCCCATGGATTGTAGCCTGCCAGGCTCCTCTGCCCATGGAATTCTCCAAGTGAGAATACTGAAGTGAATAGCCATTCCCTTCTCCAGGGGATCTTCCTGACCCAGGGTTCAAACCTGAGTCTCCCACATTGCAGGCAAATGCTTAACAATCTGAGCCACCAGGCAATCGTGGTGATGCTTTAGTTGCTAAATTGTGTCTAAGCTACCACACAATACACTGGTGCAAAATTACCCAATATTCATGCACCTGCTCCCACGAGTAGGCAAGGACAGCTGAAAAGTGACTAAACTGAAAAAAATTACTGGATGTTTTACTGAACAGATTTTGTGCTTAGCACTTGTCTCGTGTAATCCATACAATAGCACTGTGATGTTAGTAGCCTTAGTTAGTTCTTAGTTCTTAGTTCAGTCGCTCAGTCGTGTCCGACTCTTTGTGACCCCATGAACTGCAGCACGCCAGGCCTCCCTGACCAACACAAGTCCTGGAGTCCACCCAAACCCATGTCCATTGAGTCGGTGATGCCATCCAACCATCTCATCCTCTGTTGTCCCCTTCTTCTCCTGCCCTGAATCCCTCCCAGCATCAGGGTCTTTTCAAATGAGTCAGTTTCTTCGCATGAGGTGTCCAAAGTATTGGAGTTTCAGCTTCAGCATCAGTCCTTCCAATGAACACCCAGGATTGATCTCCTTTAGGACGGACTGGTTGGATCTCCTTGCAGTCCAAGGGACTCTCAAGAGTCTTCTCCAACACCACAGTTCAAAAGCATCAATTCTTTGGTGCTCAGCTTTCTTTATAGTCCAACTCTCACATCCATTCATGACCACTGAAAAAACCATAGCCTTGACTAGACAGATCTTTGTTGACAAAGTAATGTCACTGCTTTTCAATATGCTGTCTAGGTTGGCCATAACTTTCCTTCCGCGTCTTTTAGTTTCATGGCTGCAATTACCATCTGCAGTGATTTTGGAGCCCAGAAAATAAAGTCAGCCACTGTTTCCACTCTTTCCCCATCTATTTGCCATGATCGTATCATCTTTTTTTTTTTTTTAATAGATTAAGAGACTGAAGTTCAGAGGGTCACAAAGCTGGTATATCTGACACTTAAATCTAGGTATGTTTGATTTCAAATCGTATGTTTTAAACTACTTTATCAGACTTCTTCCCCAAACCATCATTGTATGCTAAAGAGCAACAGAGGCCAGTCCTTTGCAGGCAGCAGTCCTTCCTTCCTGCAAACTGCCTTCAGCATCCTTGCTCACTTGCTCCTCCTCCTCCATCCTTGTCTCCCACACACTGGGATCCTGTCATTTCCCCTGCTTTCTGCTCCCATTTCTACCTCTCATTCCAGAAATCTTTATGCTCAGCTCTCTTCCTTCTTTTTGGAGAGGAATGGTTGGACAGCTCTGGCAGATTCTGAATGAAGACTGGTTCTCTGCTTTCCCACCATCAGGACCTGATCTTAAAATTTCTCCTGGACCCTCCCAGTGCTGTTCCCACTACCAGCAGTAAGGCACACAAGTGTATAGTCTCCTGAAGTGATATAACCTACATAAGAGTCTGCAGGGTGCTTTTCAGGATGGTCTTTCCCTCCCCAACTTTCTGCCTAATTTTCACTCCTATAGCAGGTTAAAGCTTTACCTAGCCCTTCCCAGCTGTTCCATTCTAGATGACAAGGCAGGTGGACTTTTCAAATATGCCTACTGGATTCCCTTCTGCATTATTGTCTTCCCTCTGTCTCAACATACTGATCCACCAGAGGTGCTTGAACTGGGACTTCTGAAAACAGATCTCTTGTTCCTCTGCTGAGCTGGCATGACTCCCCCAGATGCCTCCACCTTGAGATCCCCATGTACTGTAGCCCCTTTCCATGTACATTCTCCATCAAGGTCATAAAATAGCTAACAATTCCATAGTGCTTATATATACCAGACACTGTTCTAAGCACGTCACACATGTTAAGACATTTAGTCATTACAGCATCTCATTTTACAGGTAATGAAAGTGAGGCAAGGAAACTGAAGTGACCTGGTTAATGCCACACAACTCGGTGGTAGAGGAGCCAGATTCAGGATGTATCCTCTTAATACCTGCATTATCTTAACTGTCTTGTTCACTTGTTCTCCTGCTGACTCCATTTTGTGCCCTTTAAGACAGGGGTCGCACTTTACACAGAGAAGCTTCTTCAAAACTGTGTCATATGTGATGAAAAGCAGAGAGAGGGAAAAAAGAGAAGAGGCAGTGTTTACTGGCTTTTGAGATGAAGGAGAGAAGAAAGGATTAGGAAAAGGTCACATGAAGATGTTAACCCCTAGTCTCTGTTCTTAAAAGACTATCATGCTGCCTACCTGTGGACCTGACAGAGGAGACTCAGTGTCCTGGTCAGGCCTGGGGTCCTGCCAGCAGGTTATGATCAGGCTCTGAATCTCTGAGGAAGGAGGCAGGTGAGATCTATGTTCAGAACTGCACTGGTTCTTCTCTCTGCCTACAGTGGGAACTGTTGATAGAAGGGAGACCCAGAGGTGTGTTCTCCCCCACAACCCCCAAAAGCCAGAGCCCTCTGGGGATCATCCCTGCAGCCTTCCCAGGAGAGGAGAACAGTCCTGATGCCCTCACTGAGCTCTGTGCCCAGGAGACTGGGGAATCTGGACTCTGGAGGTATAGCCTCTACACCTGGGAAGGGAAGTAGGACCATGGTGCTGGAGGGTGGAAGTGTTTTTGTGCACATGTATGTGTGCAATGTACATGTGTGTGCTGATATCCTCTATGTGCTCTCTGTTCATACCTGTTCTCCTGTGCATGTCAACATGTTGGCTGGAAGGAAAGGGGATGGCCTCTGACATCTCTGAGGTTCTATGTCTGCGTGGATGATTGTATCTAGGTGCAGGTTAGTGTTACAGGGAAAGGAATAAGGTCTTGTCCCCAGGCAAGATCTGGAGTCAGACTGAATGGATTTGAATACTGACTCTGCCTCTTAAAAGCTGTATGAGGTTTTGCAAGAGTTAACCTTTTCGAGCTTCATTTTCAATTACTTTTTGTTTGCCTTCCTTTAACATTTTATTGCTTCAGCTTCTTAATCCAGATTACTTGTTTTTGAATTCCAGTTCCATCAATTATTATATGGGTGAATTGAGGCAATTTATTTAGTTTCTCTAATCCACACTATCCTCAAGAATATTTGGCATAACAATCAGGACTTTTAGTTAGATATTTTGTATCTTTTTCTTTCAAATTTTCCATTTAAATGGACTTTATTTTTTATAGCAGTTATAGGTTCACAGGAAAATTCATCAGAAAGTGCAGAGAGTTTTCTTCTATCTCCTGCCCTTATGTATACATAGCTCCCCCAGTATTACCTTTCCCCACATTGACACATTATCACCCAAAGTCTGTAGTTAACATTAGGCCTCATTCTGCGTGGTGTACCTTCTAGGTGTTTCAACAAAAATAAAATGATGTGTATCCATCTTTAGAGTGTCACATAGGAAATTTTTACTGCCTTAAAATCCCTGTACTCCATCTCTTCATTCTTTCCTTCCCCAACTTCTGGTAATTACTGATCTTTTTAGTGTCTCCATAGTTTTACCTTTTCTGGAATACACTATTGAAATACACTGTAGCCTTTTCAGATGGGCTTCTTTCAGTTAGTATTTGCATTGAAGTTTCTTTCATGTGTTTTCATGGCTTGGTAGCTCATTTTTTGAAATTGCTGAATAATATTCCATTGCCTGGATGCACCATAGGTTATTTCACCTACCGAAATTTATCTTTTTGTAAGTAGCTAGAGACTATTTATTATACTCAGGAAATGCAAATAAATTTATGTTGCTGCCTGATGTTGATTGAAAAAAAAATACAACCTTCTTGTTGAGAATTTTATTTTATCCAGCAGACAAAACTAAGGATTGAAAGGTTGTTTCTGAATCACGCAAAGATGTCAGGGTTCTTGGCCTCTGGAGGAGAAGAATTCAATCTGGGGCCAGAGATGAGGCCAGATCACTCAGAGCTTTTATGTAATAAAGTTTTATTAAAGTATAAAGGAGATAAAGAAAGCTTCTGACATAGACATCAGAAGGGGGTAGAAAGAGTACCCCCTTGCTAGCCTTAGCACTGGAATTATATACTCTCAAATTAGTTATTACAGTGAATCAAAAGAATGTCTAGAGGTTGTAAAGACCTCACCAGACCTACTCCCATATTTAACAGAATTAGCCAGAAGGTTTTTTCCAGAGACTGTCCTTAAGCAGGATACATTATTGTTGTATAATCCTAAGGAATGTAAAGGGGGAAAAAGTTTGTCCTTTCTTCCTCCTTGAAAATTCCAAACCCCTCTCTCCATGGGGACCCCTAGATTTCTTATCAACCTGCCTAGGAATTGACTCTCTCAGACTTAAGCCCAAGTCTCAGTCTGGGAGACTGATCAGAAGAAGTAAGGTGGAGACAAGATACATAGGAAATTTTACAACAAAAATCAAGTAGTCAAAATAGAAAAGATTGTGGTTAATTGAAGAAAACCAGACATCGCTATGATTTTTCCAGTAGTCATGTATGGATATGAGAGTTGGACTATAAAGAAAGCTGAGCACTGAAGAATTGATGCTTTTGAACTGTGGTGTTGGAGAAGACTCTTGAAAGTCCCTTGGACTGCAAGGAGATCCAACCAGTCCATTCTAAAGGAAATCAGTCCTGAATATTCATTGGAAGAACTGATGTTGAAGCTAAAACTCCAATACCTTCGCCACCTGATGCAAAGAACTGACTCATTTGAAAAGACCCTGATGCTGGGAAAGATTGAAGGCAGGAAGAGAAGGGGACAACAGAGGATGAGATGGTTGGATGGCATCACCAACTCGATGGACATGAGTTTGAGTACACTCTGGGAGTTGGTGATGGACAGGGAGGCCTGGTGTGTTGCAGTCCATGGGGTCGCAAAGAGTCAGATACGACTGAGCAACTGAACCGAACTGAACTGACAGAGTTCTCCAAAGTGGTTTCACCAATCTACACACGGAGTTTTTTTTTTAATTGACTTGTATATGGTCTTTCTTCACATAGACTGCCTTATGCCATCTAGAAGATCATCTCCATGAGCAGAGTCTCTGTTATTAATACTTTTGCTCATTGCTGATTTTCAGCACCCTGGACAGCACCAAACTCATTTTACTTGAAGTAAAGTTCATTTATTGTGTTCATTTCAGATGTACAAATATTGTGATTCAATATTTTTATAGATTGCACTTGGTTTACAGTTATTACAATACCTGTGATGGATATTGTCGTGCACATCCCAGATCCCCCCTTAGGAAGGAAGGACTTATTTGCCCCAGTAATTGCAGGGCGGGGAGCTGCTGACAGACAGCCCTCTGCTGTTAGCTCCCTTTGGAGTACTGACAAATACTCGTGGTCATGGTCAGTAGTCACTCAGTCATATCTGACTCTGCGACCCCATGGACTGTAGCCCGCCAGGCCCCTCTGTTCATGGGATTCAGGCAAGAATACTGGAGTGGGTTGCTATTGCCTCCTCCAGGGGGTCTTCCGGACTCAGAGATTAAATCTGAGTCTCCTGTGGCTCCTGCATTGGCACGCAGATTCTTTACCATGAGCCCATAATTGACAAATAACATTGTGTAAATTTAAGACGTATAGTGTGATGATTTGATATATTTAGATATTGCAAAATGATTATCATAATAAGGTTAGTTAACACATCTGTCACCTCACCTAGTTTTTGTGTGTGTATGATGAAAACACTTAAGATTTATTGTCTTAGATCTGTGTTTGTGCAAATGAGACTTCTGCCTCACTTTTTTGCCTTTTAAATCCTTACAATAACCCTTTACAAAAATCCCCCATGGCAATGTTGAATTTTACCCAAGTCATGTGCTCCTGGAAGACAATTAAAGTTAGAAGAAACCCATCCATCCTTTTGTGTCATGGAAAATGGCTGAACTTTGACCCACCCTCAGCCAGAGTCAGAATACAACCCCTCCTTAGTGACTCCTCTGTAGCATCCGTTGACCTCAGTGAAAAACTTACCCTGATCAACTATCCAGTCTTAACACTTCTCTTTGCGTGGTTCTTTCTAGCCTCATTCTCTTCTCTCTTTTAAAAAAGTCATTTTCTTTCTGACCTTTGAGAACCCTGCAGATCTCATGGTGGGGGTTCCTCCCGATTGAAATAGCAGCCTCCCTTCTATTGCCCTAGGTCTTTCCTCCCTCTTGCAATAATCCTTTCAAATAAAGTCTCTTCTTACTTAAGTCTGAAGATATTTGTTAATACGACACCTGTTCCTTAAAAGTATGCATGGTCCACAAACAACAAAGATTTACTGTATAGCACAGGGAACTATATTCAATATCTTATAATAACCTATAATGGAAAAGAATCTGACATATGTATATGTGTATTTATATATATATGTATATGTATGTATATAAACTGAATTACTTTGCTGTATACCTGAAACTAATACATTATAAATAAAACCTCAATTAAAATTACACTTCAGTTAAAAAAAGTGTGTGTTTCTCTATACCTTGTAAACTAAAACAACCCAAATAGCACAACGTTTTGCTCCAAATAACATTGTCTGTTATTTTGTTTCCTAGGGATTCCACAGATTTTTGGCCATCAGATTGTTGACTTATTAACTAGCACATACTCTTTGTTTCCAAGTCTGGTAGACTGGCAAATGGTGGACAAGAAACAGAAATTAGTTGAACAGACAAGTGAATTCACAAACCTCTGAATTTCCAAATAAATGTATGGACTAGCAGTATAGACTTTAATATTTTTGTATATTAATGTAATATTAATGTATAGACATTAATATTTTTCAGAACTTATAAATGAACAAAAGCATTTTCTCCTACCCAATTTGATTTTTCTGTAGCTTGGCTTAAATTTGTTGAGAAGGAAGAATCCCCAGTAGTTGAAAACACCTACTACTAGAGTAACTGGTACCTGATGTTTACTGCCTGGGAAATTGGTGCAGTTGAATTCAGCTCAAATGAAATGAATAAGGAAGGGCATAATATTTCTTTACTTGTGCCTGGTGGAAAGCAGGAAGAAGAACACTGAAATGATGGGTACTTGAGGATGTGGCCTGGAACTGGTTCATTAAGAGTCATCTGGTAGGCTGGTTGTTTTCTTTTTTTTTAATATAATAATTTTAGAAAACAGGTCCTGAGACTTTGAGGTGGTGCAGAGGAAGGTGTCATTCTGATCTTTATAATCAGAGACAGAGATCTTGTTATTGAGGAGCCTTTGGACTAATGTGCTGAAGTCTCTCTCTTTCACGCACACACAAACACACTCAGATTTAAACGACTACATAAGAAAACTCAGCCTTATGAATAAGGACGTGTGTGTGTGCTAAGTTGCTTCAGTCAGGTCTGACTCTGTGACCCTATGGATTTCAGCCCGCCAGGCTCCTCTGTCTATGGGATTCTCTTGGCAAGAATACTGGAATGGGTTGCTGTACCTTCCTCCAGGGGATCTTCCTGACCCAGGGATCAAACACGTGTCTCTTATGTCTCCTGCATTGGCAGGTAGGTTCTTTACCACTAACATGACCTGGGAAGCCCCATGAATAATGATACTCAGGAGCTTGAAGTGATTAAACTCAAGTCCAGGAGGGACTTTGGCAAGGTTAGAGTTCAGTGAGGGGCTTCCCAGGTGGTGCAGTGAGTGGTAAAGACTCTTCCAGTCAATATAGGAGATGGGGGTTCAACCCCTGGGTTTAGAAGATCCCCTGGAGCAGGAAATGGCAACCTGATCCAGTATTCTTGGCTGGAAAATTCCATGGACAGAGGAGTCTGGCAGGCTACAGCCCATGAAGTCTCACAGAGTTGGACATGACAGAGTGACTGAGCACAGGTTTAAGTGAAAAAGATTCTCCTTCTGAAAGGAGAATGAAAGTTTGATTGAGATTTAGATCCAGGCACAGAGAACAAGATTTAGGTAGTCTTTGTCCCAGCCAGATAATATTAGAGACCACTGGGAAGGAGGCATCATATTCAGGAGTAGCTTCAACATACTAGCTTCAACACATGTGACGAGCATTCTTTTTATCAGGAATGAACCACCATTGAAAATACCATCCTTCAGAATCTAATCACAGACATATTAAAAACCTGCGGTCAGGAGCAAGAGATTTGTACAATTCTACTAAGACTTCAGCTCCTCTTATTGACCTTTCACTCTGTGCATGAGTTTCATCAAGCCCTGCTTCATGTCTTTGTTTCGTAGGCTATAGATAAATGGGTTTAGCATTGGAGTCAGTATGGTGTAGACAATTGTTGCTATTCTACCTTTGACTGTATAGTTGGACAGGGGCTTGAAATAGACATAGCTGATGCTTCCATAAAACAGGGTCACCACTGTGAGGTGAGAGCCACAGGTGGAAAATGCTTTGCATTTCCCAGCAGCTGAAGGGATCTTCAGAACAGTAATGAAGATTCTCAAATAAGAGATGATGATGCATGAAAAGGGGGTCATTATGATGGCTAATCCTTCTGTCATGACTGTGATTTCCTTGACAAAATGGGAGGAACAGGACAATTTTAGCACTGGTTGGTCATCACAGAAAAAGTGGTGAATGACATTGGAGGCACAGAAGATGAGTTGGTTGGTCAGGAGAATATGCAAGAGAGAGTGGAGGTGTGGAATGCAGAAGGAGAGGACCAGGAGCAAGACACAGCGTCTGTGGTTCATGATGGTGATGTAGTGGAGGGGGTTGCAGATGGCCACATAGCGGTCAATGGCCATGGCTGCCAGCAGGTAACTGTCTGTATTTCCAAAAGCAATAAAGAAGTACATCTGAGTCAAACACTCACCATAAGAGATGATCTTTGTCTCTGATAAGAAGTTTGCTAGCATCTTGGGGATGATGACAGTCACATAGCAAATGTCAACAAATGAGAGGACACTCAGGAAAAAGTACATGGGTGTCTGGAGGTGAGTGTTTGAGCGGATGGTCAGGATGATGAGCAGGTTTCCTATCACTGTGATGAGGTAGATGGGGAGAAACATGGCAAAGAGTGGCTTCTGATCTTCAGGTCGAGAGGAGAGTCCCAGGAGGATGAATTCGGTAGGCTGTGTTATGTTAGTTCTTCCCATAGTCTTGGGTTCACCTAAAGAGAAGTCATCATTATGAAAGATTCTTCCAACATAGGATAAATTCTAAGAATTTCTCTATTTGTTCTTCTTATCAGCAATTAGAACAACTAAGAATATTACCATTACCTAGACTGTAGCTTCTTTCTATTAATGCTGAGAATTCACAAATCAATATATACTTTAACCTCCTTTCAATTTTCTACTGTCAAGCAAAAGTAATACAGAAATGGGAAAGAGAAGAGAGACAGGGAGAGGGAATGAGAATGGAAAAATTGTTTTCTGTTTGAGAATTTTCAGGAGCTAATTCATGGAAGGGTGATCAGTAGTATACTCTCCTGTTTAATTGCCAGCTGACAGAATGATGATTTTCTTTAATTCAGATGTTTCTCTCTGCATCAATTATTCTGGATGCTGAAAATCATCTGAAAAGACATCAAAATAGGAGATCACCCAATAATTATTCCATGTTCTTCACTTTTTGGTGAAACCTTATTGGAGTGAAACAATAAGCAAAAAGACATAAAAGATAGGCAGACAGAGATCTCCATAGGATAGTAAAAAAACATTTCTTTTTAATGATAATATTAATCCCATCCTTAGTGCCCAATCCCTGGATCTAAAATGGTATGTTCTTGTTTGTGTTGGTGCAATTCTTTTCCAGTTTCCTGTCTTAGTTATAGGCCTCCCAGAAAATCTACATGGGAAAGGCACCTGATCTTAGACAGAATTTCAACCCTCATGAATCTGAAAGGTGTCTTTCTTGCCTCCTCTGGGTCCCCCACATGCTAAGGGCACTGTAGGCACTCATAGACGTCACCCTCTCTCAAGGGAGCATCCTTTGAGACTTTCAAGAGTCCCTGAAGTTCAGATGGAGGAGACACTAGAGAACAAGGCAACAACTATTGAAGTTTTGGAGTTTCTTCCCCAAGGAGGCCTTGGAGTGTCAGTGCTTTCAATCTCTCCTGGAAATCGTCCTCTTGATTCAGCTCCTTCAGGCCAAAAAGAACACCCATGCGAGGTTGGCAGAGACCACAGTGAGTGGCTCTCCCAAACTTCCTGAGTATCATCCTTAGTATCATTCTGTACTGTTCACACCAAAAGACAATATATAAGGTGGGAGGGCATTTTTTCAGAGTCCACATGGCTTTAGACTAAAAAGACTTGAACATCTGATGCCATCAGTCATTTTCCCATCTCCCAGGCTTAGAAGAAGCCCCTGGTTGGGTAATGAACTTCAGAACATAAAAATTCATAAGGTGAAGATTTTAGATGTCAGAATTTACTCTTTACTCTTCCATTCCCAGGTCTACTTGTAAAATACTAATGTATGACCCTGGGTTTTCCAGTCAGGAAAACCACCCAGTGAGTATATTTTATGCTTTATGGAATCTTGAGTTCCATGTTCCATTTGGGGCATCTCACTTTGTGTGCACTGCAGAATTCCCAAGGTAGGACCCAAATTACACCTTCTCTCAGTACAACCATCACCCAAGAATATCCTGTTCTTCATGACTCATTGACCCCTTACCCATTTATACTATCATGCCTTTGTTTATTTACCTTCATCTACTACGCCTAACCTGGGAGGCTTAAAATCAGCCTCTTCCAGGACACTTTGCTTGGTGATCTACCGTTGGACTGGGCTTGTCTTCTGTCCTCTTTTAACACTTGGGACCTCCATTCTAAGTAATAACTCAGTCTCTTTGTCTGACAGCTTATTGTTGTTTAGTTGATAAATTGTATCCGACTCTTTTGCAACCCCATGGCCTTTAGCCTGCCAGACTATTCTGCCCATGGGATTTCCCAGGCAGGGATACTCGTGTGGGTTGCCATTTCCTTTTCCAGGGGATCTTCCTAACCCAGGGATCGAACCTGTGCCTCCTGCATTGGCAGGAGGATTCTTTACCACTGAGCCACCTGGGAAGTCCCTGACAGCTTATACATTAATTTAAAAAGTCACAAATTAGGGAATTCCCTGGTGGCCCGGTGGGTATGACTTGGTGCTTTCAATGCTGTGGCCCAGGTTCAATCACTGGTCAGGCGAACTAAGATCCCACAAGTCTCATGGCACAGCTGAAAAAAAGAGAAATGTCACAAATTAATAACTTAGCGAGTACTTTCTCTGTGCTATCCACTCCCCTAACTGAAGCAAATGCAGTATCTCATTTAATTATTACATCATTTTTATAAGGTAGGTGGCCTTATTTTCTTTACTTTAAAGATGAGGAGTCTGAACTCAGAGAGGTGAAGTATATTGCCCAATGTAACACAACTAGGAAGTGACTGAATCAATTTTTAAAATTTCTCATGAATTTATTTCACTCATACTTGACACCATCTGCTTTTTCATGATGCTAGCAAAAACAGTTTGCTGAAAAACAATTCTCAAATAAATCATATTGCAAGAAATATGAGCTATTGTTTATTAAGATTTAAAGAGCACATTATAAGTTTAAGCTATATCCCACTAGACTGAATATTCCTTGAGATCAGAAATTATGCCTGTTTATTGCTTCAATTAATAAATTCATAAATATTTCTTGAAGGTTGACCATATGTCAGGAATTGTACTAGGTGCTAGAGATACATTGGAATATAAAACAGAGGCAGTTTCTACCAACTTTTGTATCACCCAATTCCTTTGTCCAAGATAGCAGTTCCTCAATAAGCAATCACAATATTTCCTCATTTTTGTGTGTGTGGTAATTTGAAATAAAATATGGAAAAGTACAAATGGGAAAATAATCCATGCTCCCATCACCCAAAAGGACTGACTACAGTAAAATTTTGTCCTATTTTCTTTCAGTCTTTCAAAAAATTCATTTGTTCACAAATTTTTATAGATATTTATAAAGTGCTTATTATGGGAGCTGTTTTATTTGCTTTCTAAGAACTGACTCATTTTTATCCTGTTAATAACCCTATTAGGCACATATTATCTTTTACATTAAAAAATTTAAAGCAATTTATTGAGGTATGAGTATTTATCTATTTATTGGCTGCACTGAATCTTCATTGCTGCATGCAGGCTTTCTCCAGTTGCGGTGAATGGGGACTTCTCTTTGTTGGGACCAGCCCAACAATGAATCGACATGAGGGAACAGTGCCGCAGAAGCGAAAAGAAAAAGAAGACTCAGAAATAAAGTGGGGATCAGGGGGCTGTTGCCATTTGCAGGCAAAAGCCCAGATCCTAATCCTTGCATGCCTTTTATTGTTAATATCTACTTCCTTATCTGTGCTCTAGAGATATCTGTTCTTTATAATCTCAGATAGGGGATAAAGATATACAATGCACAGGCCTCAATGTCAAACCTTCAGGCCTTTAATGACTCTGTTTAGCCCCTCGGCTAGTGACGCCCTTTCTCAGCAACTCTCTCAAGGCTCTGGTTATGGAAACAGTCACGAATGGTTTTCCATCAGTCACATTAGTACTTCAACATCTTGTTTTCAAGATGTCTTTCCACCAACTTTTTACTGCTCCCAGCCCTTCCCCTGGGGGTGATGAGAAAGTCATTCTTATTTTTCAAAGAAGCCCTGTTAGTTATAGTACAGGCCTGTGCATAGCATATTCCCTACACTCTTCCTTGCAGTGCACAGGCTTCTCATTGTGGTGGCTTCCCTTGTTGACAGAGCACAGGCTGTCGATGAAGCACAGGCTTCAGTAGTTGGGGCACAAGGGCTTAGCTCCTCAGTGTGTAGAATCTTTCTGGATCAAGGATCAAACTTATTTTCCCTGCATTGGTAGGCAGATTGTTATCACAGTACTGCCAGGAACATCCGAGGTATGATTAACATATAAAAGCTTTACACATTTAGTGTATGCAGTTTGATGACTTTGGGGTTAAGTATACACCTGTGAAGCCATCAACACCAAGGCCATAAACATGTTCATTACTTCCCAAAGTTTCCTCCCACACCATCTATGATGATGATGGTGATGGTGATGATGGGGATGAACACTTAACATAAGATCCACCTACCTCCTTAGAAAATTTTAAGCATACAATAGAGTACTGTTAGCTATAGGCACTATGCTATACAGTGGATATCCAGAACATTTATCCTTTGACCTTTACCTATCAGCATCTCCCTTTTTTCAACCCCTGGAACCTCTATTCTACTCTCTGCTTCTCTGAGTTTGGCTGTTTTAGAGTCTACCTACCTAAGTGAGATCATGCAAATGTTTTTTTCTGTGTCTGGCTAGTTATGCTCAACATAATGTCTTCCTGCATTCATGTGGTCACAAATGACAAGATGTTAAGGCTGAATAATATTCCACTATATGTATATACTGCATTTTACTTATCTATTCATCTGTCAATGGACATTTCAGTTGTTTCCATATCTTAGTTATTATAAATAATGCTGCATGGAACATGGGCATGCAGCAGGTATCTCTTTGAGATCTTGATTTCAATTCCTTTAGATAAACCAAGAAGGGGATTGCTATATCACATGGTGGTTCTAATTTTTTGAGGAATTTCCATACAGGTTTTCATAATAGTGCTTGTACCTAGCTGCTTAGCATTGTCAGACTCTTTTTTTTTTTTTTAATTAAAAGGTTTTTTTCTTTCTTGTTTATTTTTAAAAATTTATTTATTATTTTTTTTTAATTGAAGGATAATTGCTTTGCAGAATTTTGTTGTTTCTGTCAAATATTATGACCCTTTGGACTGTAATCTGCCAGGCTCCTCATTCCATGGGGTTCTTCAGATGAGAATACTAGAGTGGGTTGCCATGCCCACTCTTCCTGACCCAGGAGTTGAACCTGAGACTCCTATGTGTCTTGCACTGCAGGCAGATTCTTTACCCACTTACATTTCTTCCAACAGTGTACAAGGGTTTCCTTTTTTTTTCTTCTTCTTTTTTTAAAGTGATAACCATTCTAAGAGGTGTGTGATGATAACTTATCATGGTTTTGATTTTCACTTCCCTAATAGTGATGCTGGTCATCTTTTCATGTACCTCTTGGACATTTGTATGTCTTCTTTGGAGAAAAAGTCTATTCAGTTGTGCTTTGCCCAATTTTTAATTGAGTTACTTATTTTTCTGCAAAGTTGTATGAGTTCCTTATATATTTTGGATATTAACCCCTCATCAGATGTATGGTTTGCAAATATTTTTCATGTTATGTAGCTTGCCTTTTCATTTTGTTGATGGTTTTTCTTTGCTGTGTAAAAACCTTTTAGTTTTGAGACAGTCCTGCTTAATTATTTTTGCTTTTGTTGTCTACACATTTGATGTCATACTAAAAAAAAATATTATTAAGACCAATGTCAAGGAATTTTCTCTGTGTTTTCTTCTAGAAGTTTTACAGTTCCAGGATTTACAGTTAAGTTTTTATGCCATTCTGAGTTGATTTTTGTATATAAGATTAGGGTACAAACTCATTCTTTTGTATGTGGCTCTTCATGAGGAGTCCAAAGTGAAGAATTCATTCAATTCCAGCTCTGCCCAGAACTGTAAGGAACGTTTTCATTCATTCATTCAGTAAATATTTTCTGAAGGTCTGCTATGTACCAGGGACTTTAGTAAGTTCTAGAAATACAGAAGTAAATAAAATAAAGCACAGGTACTCACAGAGTTTGAATTTTAGTGAGGAAAGACAGATATTAAACAAATAAAAATATAATACACCCCAAAGTCACATGGGGCATTGTAAAAAAACGTACAAGTGAACATAGTGTGACAGGGGAGGTAGTCTTTCAGAAAGCAGAATCAGGGAAGAGCTCTCTGAAAGAGGAATATTTGAGCAGAGATCCGAATGAAGTGAAAGAGCAGAGTCTCTCAAGCTCATACAATCAGAACATCTGTTTTAAAGGAAGAACACAAATAACTACAACAAATATATGCACAATTTTATTGTTTTACGTAGGTATATTTTTGTGATGTTACTTAATATGTATAAATTTAAAACAAGCTTTACTCTTAATTCTTATATTGCTTATAAACTCCAGCTCTCCAAACAACAGAAAATAAACATTTTTACAAATTAAATGTCATGTAAACTATACTAACAATTTAAACTGAAAATAAAGTAATTGATGAATAATGTTACATTGATGAGATGAATTACCTTTATTGGTATTATACAATTCTAATCCAGTTCTTTACTTAATCTTTTTTCATATTGGAATTTCAACCATGCTAATGAAGATCAGGTCTATTTACATAAAGAGATAGTAAAAATGCCATTAATAAAATGAAGAATTTAGTTTTTGGTGCAGAAAAATTAAAACATTATACTAAATCAAAACTCTGCTAGTTAACAATTCATAAATGCCAATTTTAATGAGTTGTTTCTAGACAGCTTCATATATCTGTTTTGTTTCCTTGAAGATTTTATTAGCATGGGCTTCCCAGGTGGCAAAGAATCTGCCTGCCAATGCAGGAGGAATGCAAGAGATGGGGGTTCAACCCCTGGGTTGGTAAGGTCCCTTGGAGTAGGAAATGGCAACCCACTCCAGTGTTCTTGCCTGGAAGATTCCATGAATAGAGTAACTTGGTGGTCTATAGTCTATGGGGCCAAAAAGACTCAGACTGATCACACTTGGATTAGCACTGGGATCTGGAAAAGACCTTGATGCTGGGAAAGATTGTAGGCAGGAGGAGAAGGGGTGACAAAGGATGAGGTGATTGGATGGCATCGTTGACTCAATGGGCATGAGTCTGAGCAAACTCACGGAGATAGTGAAGGACAGGGAAGCCTGGCATGCTGCAATTCCATGAGGTCACAAAGAGTCAGACACAACTTCAGAACTGATCAACAGCATGTTGAAATATGCAGTAGAGTGTACCCAGATAGGTTAATAAATCTAGCCACTAATATAACAGTAATATCTATTAACATTTTTGAGTGCTCTATACCAGAGTCATGAGAATATGACAAATATTTATTATTCATATCTCAACATCCTACAACTTCTGTATGACCTTTGCCAATGGTTATGATGATGTCTTGGAGGAAGACATGATGTTATTTACAACATAAAAAAGCATGCAATGTGACCACCTGGCCATCACCATGAACTTTTAGGAAGGAAGTCTGTGTCAGTGTCCAAATCTGCATGAAAGATATCTTTTTTTTTTTTTTCATTTAATTTATTAGTTGGAGGCTAATTACTTTACAATATTGTAGTGGGTTTTGCCATACATTGACATGAACCAGCCATGGATTTACATGTATTCCCCATCCCGATCCCCCCTCCCACCTCCCTCTCTACCCGATCCCTCTGGGTCTTCCCAGTGCACCAGGCCCGAGCACTTGTCTCATGCATCCAACCTGGGCTGGTGATCTGTTTCACCCTAGATAATATACATGTTTCGATGCTGATCTCTCGAAACATCCCACCCTCGCCTTCTCCCACAGAGTCCAAAAGTCTGTTCTGCACATCTGTGTCTCTTTTTCTGTTTTGCATATAGGGTTGTCGTTGCCATCTTTCTAAATTCCATATATATGTGTTAGTATACTGTATTGGTCTTTATCTATGAAAGATATCTCATGGAAGAAAAATCTGGGCATGATGATCTGGTCTGAAATCAGTCACACATAAAAAGCCTAAGTGGCTAAGTAGCTATTTAAAACTTTAAAAAATATATGTATTAAAAATATGTATGAATAAAAATTCAAATAGTGGTGAAGACTAAAGAGTGATAACCAAGTTTTTCTCTTGTCCTGGAACCATCCAGAGGCAGGTGACCAAATAGCAATTTCTAGGGTAAGCATCCAGAAAATAGACAGTCTGTGCACTACAATCATTCACATCTACTCAACCATGTATCTAAAACTGCATACAGTTCTGTTCCTTAAGTTTTTGCAATTCACAATATATATATTGAACATTGTTGTATGTCAGTAAATGGAAAACTTAAACTTTACACTGGAGCATCACTCCATGAAGAGATTCTGTGTTCACTGTTGTATCCTAGCACCTAGAACACTGCTTGAACATAGTAAGAACGTACCATTATTTCTTGGATGAGTGAATATAGGTTCACTCATTTTAACAGCTTCTTTTTTTTTTTCATAGCATTCAACTGTATGTGTATATAATAAGAAACAAGTAGAAAGACATTTAGCTATTATTGTTTGGCTTCCACAAGTACAATTGTAGGCTAAAATTTTAGATGGCATTTCCGGTCAAAGGGTGTACTTTATATATATTGACAAATTTCATTTCAAAGACCTTGTGTCAATTTTTCATCATAAACAATGTATGTATTCATTAATTTCCCTACCTCAGTATAGTTCAAAATACTATTAAGCTATCACATACTTTGATGTTTTCCTATATAATAATCTAAAGAGTCAGACATGACTTAGCAATAAAACAACAACAATGATGGCTATCACTGGGTTCAATGTAGGAAATGTCAGGGGAAACATTATATTCAGTTAATATTTTCCCATCATTCATGAAGCACCTTTACTAATATTTCTCAGTTGATCACAAACACCAAGAACTTGCAATCAGGCAACAGTGAATCTGCAGAATTGCCTAAGACTTAGCATAAAACCCATGTCATTGTGACTTTATCCTACCTATCAGTTTCCCCAAGCCCTGTTTCAAATCTTTGTTTCTCAGACTGTAGATTAAAGAGTTCAACATGGAAGTTAACATAGTGTAGATAACTGTTGCTATCCGATCCTTGACAGTGTAGCTGTTCAGCGGTTGGAGATAGACATAGCTGATGCTCCCATAAAACAGGCTCACCACGGTGAGGTGGGAGCCACAGGTAGAGAAGGCCTTATACTTCCCAGCAGTTGAAGGGATCTTCAGAACAGTGGTGAGAATCCTCAGATAAGAGATAATGACGCACATAAAGGGGGCCATCACCACAGACAGTCCTTCTGTCTTGATCACTATCTCATTGACATATGTAGATGAGCAGGACAACTTCAGCATTGCCTTGAGTTCACAGAAGAAATGATGGGTAATGTTGGAAGCACAGAAGGTGAGTTGATTCAGCAAGTGGACATGGAGGAGTGAGTGAAGAAATGGGATGGTGAGGGAGATTATCAGTAGAAGGACACAACATTTATAGCTCATGATGGTGATGTAATGAAAGGGTTTGCATATGGCCACATAGCGGTCAATGGCCATGGCCCCTAGGACGTAACTATCTACATTACCAAAGGAGAGGCAGAAGTATGTCTGGGTCATGCACTCACTATAGAGGATGGTCTTTGCCTCTGATAAGAAGTTTATCAGCATTTTTGGAATAATAACTGTTGTGTAGCAAATATCAACAAAGGACAGGCTTTTCAGAAAGAAGTACATGGGGGTCTGTAAGTGAATATCTGAATAGATGGCCAGGATAATGATAAGGTTTCCCATCAGAGTGACCAGGTAGATAGTAACAAAGAGGACAAATAGAGGCTTCTGGTCCTCAGGCCTAGAGGAGAGCCCCAGTAGGATAAATTCAGAAGGACTTGATATGTTGTCCCATCTCATGGTTTTGATTTTGCTAAAGAGAAGTAAAATACAAATTAATAGACTCTCCTTTCATCTGAAGCATGCATTTTCCTAGTACATTTAAGCTTTATTCTCACTGAGATACGGTAAGTACAATATTTACCTGTGATGTTTCTTTCCTCCAATAATGTGGAGAATTGAGGGTGAGATATATTTTTCTACCTCCTTTTTAGTTTCTCAGCTACTTAGGGATGTTGGGAAAATAGGTTATAAGAGGGGTCGTAAGACCAGAGAGAAATGGACAGAGATAGAGAATTCCTTTTTTAACATCTGCATTCTTCATTAATCATATTTTTTAGAGCAGTTTTAGGTTTATAACAAAATTGAGAGGGAGATACAGAGATTTCCCATATATTCTCTACTCCAACACATGCATCGCCTTGTGTGTTATTAACATCACTCACTAGAGTGAAACATTTTTTAACAAGGATGAATCTACATGGACATACCTTTATCACTCAAAGCCCATAGTTTACCTTAGAGTTCACTCATTTTTTAAAAAATTATTTTTTAATGGAAGGATAATTGCTTTTCAGAATTTTGCTGGTTTCTGCCAAACATGGTTCATTGTAGTAGGGCTTGGACAGAGTTTGGGGCACAGAAAAAATCTTTGTTTAGAAATTTTAGTGGATAAATTTGTCTGGGTAATTACTTGTCCATTTTCGAATCATCTGTACTTTGTATTTGTGCGATTCCCCCATCACTCATCCTGGACTTTGGATGCTGAATTCTGATATTATCATACAAGCTTTTCATTCCCGTTACTGTTGTAACTATATCCTTCTTGCCTCAGTGAGTTATTATTTGAGAAGAGAAGATGGAAACAAAGACAGATCCAGCATGACATGGATGGATAACTTCTTTATTTTATATTTTTTACTGTATGCTAGGCCTCCACCTTGTGGATTCTAACATTGTTGTCTGTATATGTGCAAATGTATTTATTTTTAAGTGTGAATTTGTCCCCATAACTATATCAACCGTAGATGCAGATGCCCAGGACTTACCTGAAACACTTCTTGAATCTGAGTGATTCCTTTCTGGTAACTGCAGGGCTCTTCCCGTCTGATGAACTATAGTGACATGCTCTGTGCCTTTGTCCTGTGCCCTGTCCTCAAGTCCCTAGAGTTCAATTTGGAAAACAAGTAAAAGGCAGTCAATTTTCTCAATTACATTTGAGAAAGTAAGGTATTCCTCTAAGGAACCAAGCAAATATTTCATGCCTTCTTCTCCAAGTAGCCCTGTCTATTCCCATGTTTCTGAAAATCCTTGGCATGCCTGTACTTTTCTGGAAAAGGAAACAATCAACAACATGCAAGGCAATTTATGGAATGAGAGAAAGCATTTTCAGCCATATCTAATAAGGAATTAATATCCAAAAAATATAAGAAACTCACAGAACCTAGTAGTAGAACTCCCAAATAACCCAGTTTTTAAATTGGCAAGAGATTTGAATAGATATTTCTCCAAAGTAGACATCCAAATAGACAATAAGTAGAAGTGCACCACTTCACTAGTCATCAGTGAAATGCAGGTAACAAGCACAATGAAATATCACCTCACATTTATTAGAATGGCTACTATCCAAAAGACCAAGTGACAGCAAGTATTGGTGAGGATGTGGAGAGAAAGGAACACTAGAACACTTCTGGTAGGAATGTAAATTGATATAGTCTTTATGAAAAACAGTATGGAAGTCCCTTAAAAAATTTTAAATAGAACTATCATTCCAAGCATCTTTTCTGACCACAATGCAGTAAGATTAGATGTCAATTACAGGAGAAAAACTTAAAAATCCCAACATATGGAGGCTGAACAACACACTGCTGAATAACCAACAAATCACAGAAGAAATAAAAAAAGAAATCAAAATATGCATAGAAACGAATGAAAATGAAACACAACAACCCAAAACCTATGGAACACTGTAAAAGCAGTAGTAAGGGGAAGGTTCATAGCAATACAGGCTTACCTCAAGAAATAAGAAAAAATTCAAATAAATAACCTAATTCTACACCTAAAGCAACTTGAAAAGGAAGAAATTACGAACCCCAGGGTTAGTAGAAGGAAAAAAATCTTAAAATTAGGGCAGAAATAAATGCAAAAGAAACAAAAGAGACTATAGCAAAAATCAACAAAACCAGAAACTGGTTCTTTGAGAAGATAAATAAAGTTGACAAACCATTAGCCAGACTCATCAAGAAACAAAGAGAGAAAAATCAAATCAACAAAATTAGAAATGAAAATGGAGAGATCACAACAGACAACACAGAAATACAAAAGATCATAAGAGACTATTATCAGCAACTATATGCAAATAAAATGGACAACTTGAAAGAAATGGACAAATTCTTAGAAAAGTACAACTTTGCAAAACTGAACCAGGAAGAAATAGAAAATCTTAACAGACCCATCACAAGCACAGAAATTGAAACTGTAATCAGAAATCTTCCAACAAACAAAAGCCCAGGACCAGATGGCTTCACAGCTGAATTCTACCAAAAATGTAGAGAAGAACTAACACCTATTCTACCCAAACTCTTCCAGAAAATTGCAGAGGAAGGTAAACTTCCAAACTCATTCTATGAGGCCACCATCACCCTAATTCCAAAACCTGACAAAGTTGGCACAAAAAAAGAAAACTGCAGGCCAATATCACTGATGAACATAGATGCAAAAATCGTTAACAAAATTCTAGCAAACAGAATCCAACAACATATTAAAAAGATCATACATCATGACCAAGTGGGCTTTATCCCAGGGGTGCAAGGATTCTTCAATATCCGCAAATCAATCAATGTAATACACAACATTAACAAATTGAAAGATAAAAAGCATATGATTATCTCAATAGATTCAGAGAAAGCCTTTGACAACATTCAACATCCATTTATGATAAAAACCCTCCAGAAAGCAGGAATAGAAAGAACATACCTCAACATAATAAAAGCTATATATGGCAAACCCTCAGCAAATATTATCCTCAATGGTGAAAAATTGAAAGCATTTCTGTTAAAGTCAGGAGCAAGACAAGGGTGCCCACTCTCACCACTACTATTCAACCTAGCTTGGGAAGTGTTGGACACAGCAATCAGAGCAGAAAAAGAAATAAAAGGAATCCAGCTTGGAAAAAAGAAGTAAAACTCTCACTGTTTGCAGATGACATAATCCTCTACATAGAAAACCCTAAAGACTCTACCAGAAAATTACTAGAGCTAATTAATGAATACAGTAATGTTGCAGGATATAAAATTAACACACAGAAATCCCTTGCATTCCTATATGCTAACAATGAGAAAACAGAAAGAGAAATTAAGGAAACAATACTATTCACCATTGCAACAAAAAGAATAAATACTTAGGAGTATATCTATCTAAAGAAACGAAAGACCTATATATAAAAAACTATAAAACACTGATGAAAGAAATCAAAAAGGACACAAATAGATGAAGAAATAAACCGTGTTCATGGGTCAGAAGAATGAATATAGTGAAAACGAGTATACCACCCAAAGCAATCTATAGATTCAATGCAATCCCTATCAAGCTACCAACGGTATTTTTCACAGAACTAGAACAAATAATTTCACAATTTGTATGGAAATACAAAAAATCTTGAGTAGCCAAAGCAATCTTAAGAAAGAATGGAACTGACTGACTGGCTGCCTGACTTCAGTCTCTACTACAAAGCCACAGTCATCAAGACAGTATGGTACTGGCACAAAGACAGAAATACAGATCAATGGAACAGAATAGAAAGCCCAGAGATAAACCCACACATATGGACACCTTATCTTTGACAAAGGAGGCAAGAATATACAATGGAGAAAAGACAATCTCTTTCACAAGTGGTGCTGGGAAAACTGGTCAACCGCTTGTAAAAGAATGAAACTAGAACACTTTCTAACACCATACACAAAAATAAGCTCAAAATGGATTAAAGATCTAAATGTAAGACCAGAAAGTATTAAACTCCTAGAGGAAAACATAGGCAAAACACTCTCCGACATAAACCACAGCAGGATTCTCTATGACCTACCTCCCAGAATATTGGAAATAAAAGCAAAAATAAACAAATGGGGCCTAATTAAAATTAAAAGCTTCTGCACAACAAAGGAAACTATAAGCAAGGTGAAAAGACAGCCTTCAGAATGGGAGAAAATAATAGCAAATGAAGCAATGGACAAAGAATTAATCTCAAAAATATACAAGCAACTCCTGCAGCTCAATTCCAGAAAAATAAAAGAGCCAATCAAAAAGTGGGCCAAAGAACTAAACAGACATTTCTCCAAAGAAGACATATAGATGGCTAACAAACACATGAAAAGACGCTCAACATCATCAGAGAAATGCAAATCAATACCACAGTGAGGTACCATTTCACGCCAGTCAGAATGGCTGCTATCCAAAAGTCTACAAGCAATAAATGCTGGAGAGGGTGTGGAGAAAAGGGAACCCTCTTACACTGTTGGTGGGAATGCAAACTAGTATAGCCACTATGGAGAACAGTGTGGAGATTCCTTAAAAAACTGGAAATAGAACTGCCATATGACCCAGCAATTCTACTGCTGGGCATACACACTGAGGAAACCAGAATTGAAAGAGACACATGTACCCCAGTGTTCATTGTGGCACTGTTTATCATAGCCAGGACATGGAAACAACCTAGATGCCCATCAGCAGACGAATGGATAAGAAAACTGTGGTACATATACACAATGAAATATTACTCAGCCATTAAAAAATACATTTGAATCAGTTCTAATGAGGTGGATGAAACTGGAGCCCATTATACAGAGTGAAGTAAGCCAGAAAGAAAAACACCAGTACAGTATACTAACGCATATATATGGAATTTAGAAAGAAGGTAACAATAACCCTGTATGCGAGACAGCAAAAGAGACACAGATGTATTGAACAATCTTTTGGACTCTGTAGGAGAAGGCAAGGGCTGGATGATATGGGAGAATGGCACTGAAACATGTAAAACATCATATGTGAAAAGAATTCCCAGTCCAGGTTTGATGCAAGATACAGGGTGCTCGGGGCTGGTGCACTGGGATGACCCAGAGGGATGGAATGGGGAGGGATGTGGGAGGGGGGTCCAGGATGGGGAATACATGGTACACTCATGGCGGATTCATGTCAATGTATGGCAAACCCACTACAATATTGTAAAGTAATTAGCCTCCAACTAATAAAAATAAATAACCACCACCCCAGGTTGGATGCATGAGAGAAGTGCTCAGGACTGGTGCACTGGGAAGACCCAGAGGGATGGGATGGGGCGGAAGGTGGGATCAGGATGGGGAACACATGTAAATCCATGGCTGATTCATGTCAATGTATGGCAAAAACCACTACAATATTGTAAAGTAATTAGCCTCCAACTAATAAAAAATGAAAAAAAATTAAAAAAACATAAAAAACAAATCAATGTATGGCAAAACCAACACAATATTGTAAAGTAAAATAAATAAATTAATTAAAAAAAGAATAGATAAACATGTATGTATAACTGAATCACTGCTGTACACCTGAAACTGACACAACATTGTTAATCAATGATACCCAATATAAAATAAAAATTAAAATAAAAAAAAGAACTCTCATAAGATTGAACAATCTTGTTTCTGAGTATATGGCCAAAGGAAAAGAAATAAAAATCTCTGAGATGACTCATCACAAATGAACATTCTCATGTTCATATCAGATTTATTTACGATAGCCAAAATGTGAAAACAAACTAAATGTCCATTGATGGATGAGTAGAAAAAGAAAATGCGATATCTATCTAGCTATCTTACACTTATGTATGTAAGTTAAAGTTGAAAGTGAAAATGTTAGTTGCTCAGTCATATTAGACTCTTTGTGACCCCATGGACTGTTCCCCACCAGGCTCCTCTGTGCTTGAGACTTCCCAGTCAAGAATACTGGAGTGGGTTGCCATTTCCTTCTCCAGGGAAAATTCCTGACCCAGGAATCAAACCTGAGTCTCCCACATTGCCAGCAGATTCTTTACAGTCTGAGCCCTTGGAAGCCCAATTTACAGTTAGATGTCCTTTCCTGTTTTCCCATTGTACTTTATATATACAAAGAGCTGAAAAAGTTTCTTTAGTGTTTTCAAAACAATTGGCCTAGGAGATAAATGTGAATAGCAGTGGAGGACTTGGAAAGATGGAGAGATTTTATGGAAGATGAGAGGGAGTGGTACCTTCTCTGAGAATGTATTAGGGATATAGTTATAAGATATAATAGGGGATTTGATGGAATTTCAGAACAAAAACATTGTCCAAACCCCAAGAAATTGACCCTGCATGGTTAGAGCAGAGAGAAAAGGAATATTCTTGAACTAGCAGAACACTGAGTTCCCACGTGGAAGACAATGATTTATTTAGTGGAGAAATTATATTCAGACTGAGCTAGTATTAGCATATTGTCTCCAAATTGTGGGGGCGGGAATGAACCTCTTCCTTTTTATAGTTTCATTCATCCATATGTAGAATAATGCTAATGAAACTTCCCTCATTTGTAACTACTTCTCTTTTATTTACATGACACTTGACATTATGTTTAATCTTTCATCCTCGCTAGAATGGAGGATCTATTAGGGGTACAATTAATTATTTTTCACTGGTATATCCTTAATGCTTATCAGAATGCCTTACACATAAGTGAAAGTGAAAGTCACTCAGTTGTGTCTGACTCTTTGTGACCCCATAGGTTATACAGTCCATGGAATTCTCCAGGCCAGAATACTGGAGTGGTAGCTATTCCCTTTTCCAGGGGATCTTCCCAACCCGGGGATCAAACCCAGGTCTCCTGCATTGTAGGCAGATTCTTTACCAGCTGAGCCACCAGGGAAGCCCATCCCTACACATAATAGGTTATCAATTTAAAAAAATACAAGAATGAACAATAAGGTCCTACTGTATAGTGCAGGAAAGTATATTCAATATCCTGTGATAAACCATAATGGAAAAGAATATGAAAAATATATATGTACAACTGAGTCAATTTGCTGTACAGCAGAAATTAACACAACATTGTAAATTGACTATACTTCAATAAAATTGAAAACAAAATGTCTGGATGAGTGAATCATTAGTCCATAGTCAAAGTGAGTAGGTTTTCAGATAAATGGAACTGCTTTTTCACTAATTTCCAAGAGTATCTTGAGCATGAGTGGGTTGAATAATGTCCTTATGACAAAGTCTTTATATTTAACAAGAATTGATTCCTTTAAAAATTAGTAAGAGAAAGATTGGGAAGTTGGAGAAATATGTTCTTACAACTTCACTTAGCACAGTCATAGGAAAGAGCTAAAGTTGGTGGTTAAGAACATAGGTCTGGTTTCAGACATACTAAGAACTAATCATTGTTAAAATTTAACAAAGACATTTATTTATATAGCAAAGAGTAAAGAAATAATAAATAGTAAGTTTATTAGTAAACTTACTAGCATATTATTTTAACTCTACAATAATAGAGCAACAAATTAAATTCAAGCCAAGTGTTGTAGACACATTTCAAATAAGAACACTAATTAAAAGACATATGATGCTGTTTAAATGAAATCAAATAAAAATGGTGACACTAATAGTGGAGATTTTAAATTCAGGTCCAGTTCTGAATCTCTGTTAAATTAAGACTGTGGAGAACCTCAATTATCTACTTTTGAAGTATTTCAACAGGAAAAAGAATTCTTGGGTACTGTTTCCTGTGATTAAGGCCTTGTTTGAACACTTTATATATTCTCATTGATTACTAATTAATGACTTCATGAGGTATGAACTGTTATTATCCTCATTTACTGATGAGAAAACTGAAGTCCATATATAGGTTAGAACATTTGCCCAAGATCACATAGTTGGTAAGGGATAGAGGTGGGGTTACAACTTCCCAGTCTATTAGCCTAAAAACTAAGCTACCTTTCATAGTACTAACCCAAAGTGCTATTGTGAGTACAAAATGAACAAAATATATAATAGTTTAGCATGGTGTTTGTCACATAATCAATACTCAACATATTAACCAGTATTTTGTTATCATTCTGGTGGCTTATTCACTAAGTCATATCCAACTTTTTGTGACCCCATAGACTACAGCACGACAGGCTCCTCTGTCCTCCAGTATCTCCCGGAGTTCTCTGAGATTCATGCCCATTGAGTTGGTGATACTATCTAACCGTCTCATTCTCTGCCACTCCCTTTTCCTTTTGCCTTCAGTCTTTACCAGGATCTTTTCCAATGAGTCAGCTCTTCGCATCAAGTGGCCAAAGTATTGGAGCTTCATCTTCAATGTTATTATTATCCTCTCACAGAGCCTTTTCTGTCCTTGAGAGATATGTTCCTTTTTCACCTTGCTCAACTTACAACATGTCATCAACCAACTCTTCTCCAGCACCCATCCTTCACAAACGTGATGATCAGTCTCCTCTAGCTGGCCTGAGTCCTGAGTTTCTTTCTGGCTGTTTTGACCACAGGAATGCTGGACTCAAAATGAGTCCCAGTTTGCGGAAATTACAGCCTAGTGTAATGGACACCGAGTGTAACTTTTGCTTGGAGCAAGTTTTTGACTTCTGCATGGTGATCACAAGCTATATTGCATATTCTACAACTTGAGGAAAGAAGAGATGTAAATTAGCCCCTGATATCCTTCCAGTCCCCAGGGATTTAAGCAATATATATTAATATACTGACAGTCACTTTTGGATCACTTTTTGGTAAATCATCTAAAACAGTAGTCATCAAACTTATGCAATATACAAATTCCTTTCAAATGAAAAAATTCCCTTGGAATCCCTGGGTTAACATGTTTTGTTGTATCAGTATCATGTGAATGAACAGAAAACTATAAGCCTTAATAAATATACTAATATGCAGTTTTAACTTTAAAACTTTAATACAGATACAAACTAAATTTAAGCCAAGTATTGTAGATACATTTAAAATAAAAAGACTAATTAAAAGACATATAATGTGTTGTTTAAGTGAAGCTAAATCAATAATGGTGGCATTATCAGTGGGGTCTTAAATTCAAGTACAGTTCTGAAGTTAAATCGTTCTGGTTTTTAATTTTTCCAATACTGTAAATGCATATAGAGATTTTTATATGACAAAATGATATTAATAATTTCAAATCTTTATTTACTAGTTTCAGATAAAACCAGGTGTTTAATTAAACTTTCTAGTAATCAATCATATAAAATCAATTTTAATGAAGATCAATCGACAACTTTTAGTGGAAGGTAGGTATGGGTTGCCCTATTACATAAATCCACATTAAATAGTATCCAATCTAGTTATTTCTGAAATCACAGAAAATAGCATCTGAATTTATCTTTATTTATGGAAGACACTGAAAAACACTTTCAATTTCAACGTAGAATTTGCTAGTTGACTCTCAAGTGAAATAAATAAATAAATATTAGAAATGGTAACAAAAATTAACTCACAACAAATCAAAATTCTTATAATTAATTCCATTTTTCTTTAAATTGGAATGTATAAACTAGGAAATACCTTTTTAACTAATAAGTTCAGAAGAGTAAAAGTTGTGAATTAATTTCTGTCACTCTAAATTGCTTTCTTAATGCTAAATCATAGTTTGAATAACTTAAAAAAAGTTGACATTAAGGACTTATTTTATAAAATGTGTATCAATTCCAAAAGTTTAGTCTTTAAACTTAAATTGTTCAACAGCCATATTATTAAAGATGTTGGGCAATTATTTCACGCTTACGTTGGGACAAGCCATTTTAATGATATGTAGAATTACTTAACAACATCAAGATTGGGTGACCTCATTTTTATCTTATTTTGTTGTAATTGCCATTGGAAATAAATATATGGATACAAGCTATGGAATTTCATTAGTAAGGCTTCTAAAAAGAGGCTTCCAGAGTCCAGACATTGCTTGCTGCCAGAGATCAAAGCCTGCTCCTGAGTCCCTGACTCTGATGATTTAATCAAGTGAGCATTGTGTCTGTTCTGTCTCACTTACATGAAAAGGATTAAAGCACCATAAAAGTGTGTGACTGTGTATTTTATTATTATAAAAGCTTCAATAACACACTGATCCCTCTTTCTTATGGATTATGGATGTTCAAGTAACTTAGTAATGAGATTGGAGAATGAGTTAACTAATTCTTTGTGAAGGCAGAGGAAGTAATGGGGAAAAAAATTCCTTAATCCCATCAATATTTACTCTTGGTAAATACTTTGTTGGAGAATGACAGGCAAGATAGGGCATTTTTTGTGGGGGAGGCTGTAGGGAACCAGGGTGAATGAGAGAAGGATTGTCACTGGCTGGTCATTTAGCCAGCCACTCTTTCTTGAGTACTTGTTTTGTGCCAGATACCATGCTAGACACTGGATACAGAGGTGAATTAACCACAGCCCCATCCCTCCAGGAGCACAAAGTCTAATGGAGTAGTTGAGGTTTTCAAAGTGCATCCTACCAGCCTGAAAAACCTGAACTCACTTTGGTTGTGTAACACCCACAGTGATTGTAGCAGGACTGGTGGTGCCAAAAACAAGAAAATTTATTATTTGAGCCTTTTACAACATGACAGTCTCTATAATCAGAACTTTTTATATAATATTCTAATCTTTAAAGCAATCACTTACTTAAAAATTAGGTGTTATTAGCACTTTCTACATAAATAGACTAGAGTCAGTGAAGTGAGGTGAAAGTTGCTCAGTCATGTCTGACTCTTTGCGACCCCATAGGCTGTAGTCCATGGAATTCTCCAGTCCAGAATACTGGAGTGGGTAGCCTTCCCCTTCTCCAGGGGATCTTCCTAACCCAGGGATCGAGCCCAGGTCTCCCTCATTGCAGGCAGATTCTTTACCAGCTGAGCTATCAGGGAAGCCCATTCTTTGGAGAAATGCCTATTCAAATCTCTTGCCAATTTAAAAATTGGATTATTTGGGGTTTTTACTACTAGGTTTTGTGAATTTCCTATGTTTTTTGGATTCTTTATCAGAAGGAAAGCCCAAGAATACTGGAGTGGGTAGCCTATCCCTTCTCCAGTGGATCTTCCTTACTCGGGAATCAAACTGAGAGCTCCTGCATTGCAGGCAGATTCTTTACCAACTGAGCTATCAGGGAAGCCTAGACTAGAGTTAAGAAGTGTTAAATAATTGCAAATGCACAAAATTTGTAAGTGGTATATCTCAGAAATATAGTTACTTCTATTTATCTCCAGAGCTATAATTTAGGCCCTTACATCATGCTTATTAAATCACAGGAAGAAAATACAGTGATGACTGAGTGAGTGATTTGGGTAATGAGACACAAGAGTCTGCCATTTGTGTTGCCTGAACATTGATGAAGTTGTCTCCCATCGCATCAGGATCAGTGGCATGAAGTTGTTGCCAGGGACTTGAAGTGCATTTAGCCTTCCCTTAAGAGTATGTCCATACTTTCTTGCTCTCTGCAATGGCAGGCAGTATACCTCACTTCCCCCAGGTGACTCTAGAGGAGAGGTCCCTAGGGCCCCACAATCTCTAAATCCCACCTCACCTCCCTAGTCCTGGCTTCCTGTCCCATGCACAGATCTGTTATTCAGCACCATGGCCAGATCCCTGATCTCTGGCAGAAGGCTGAAGCCACGAAGTCCAGGGTAAAAGTCCTTTCTTGCCAGGTGACTGTGTGAGCTGGAAAACTAGCCTTCATTCTATGCCCTGTTTTCTCCTGACCAATTCTTATCTTTCTATAATAATAACCTGTCTCTCACTCTGGACACATCCTGTTTAACATCATCCTTTCTCCTTTATGTTCTAGCAGCCATTCTCTTCTCACCTCACCATGACAATCTTGCTCACTAGCTCTCCTTTCTGTTCATTCCCACTTGATGTTCTATTTCTCACATCTGCCTACTCTTCTCTTTCATTTGCACCATTTCATGACCCCCCTCCATTCTGTTCTCCTATTCTTTTCACATTCCCACCCTTCTCGTAGTGGTATCCACATGCCTTCCTCCTTTCTCCCCCAAATCTTTGTTTTTGCTCCTTATTTCTGTCCCAATCATTAAAAAGTTTTCCCTCCTTAATTATGTTTCTCTCTCTTCTCATTTCAAAAGTTCTTCCTCTTATTTCCTTATTTTTTTTCCATTTGCCCATTCACTCTCTACACTCTTTCCATCCTATGTTTTCATCCTCCCTTTCCCACTACTTTTCATTCTTACTTTGTTTTCCATTCCCATTAATTCTTTTCTCTATTGTGTCTTCATTTCTATGTCTCTGACACTCAGCATTCCTTCTGATTATCTCTTCATGGAAGCCACACAATTATTTTTAGAAATATGGAATGTCAAGAAACAAAAGTTTAGAAGAAACTCCAATTTGAGAATAAATTCTGCTTTTCAATAATTATTTTCTGACTTTTTGTCATATACATGAAGCTCATATACAACATGCACATATGTACCCACACAGGCACGCACATAGTTAGTTATATCACATTCAGTTTATTCATACAGAATGCCAGCTGCTCATTGAGTAAAATGGAGGACAGTTTTGGTATCAACTAGAAGAGGCTTCCCAGGTGGTACTAGTGGTAAAGAGCCCACCTGCCAGTGTAGGAGACATAAGAGACACAGGTTCGATCCCTGGATTCAGAAGATCTCCCAGAGGAGGGCATGGCAACCCACTCCAGAATTCTTGCCTGGGGAGCCTGACAGGCCACAGTCCATAGGGTCGCACAGAGTCAGCCATGACTGAAGTGACTCAGCACGCAGAAGAGTTTTTATGTTACACCCTGCTATGATTTTGCTAACTCTTGGGAATCTCTTCTTTCACTCAGCCCATCCCTGACCTCACCTAAGGCTGAGACCGGACATGCTCCAAGTAAGTACCACAAGCCCCTTTGCTTATGTTTGTCACTTATCACACTGTTTTTCATCCAGTATTGGTCTTACTTTCTTTCCATGCTGTGGTTTCTTCACGATAGAGTCTGTGTAGCTTGTCTAGCTTGTCTTAATGTCCCATAACAGAAAAGAAATATTTGTATAATAGACAAATTAATAAGTAAGTGGATGATAAGTAAATGATCTTCTGGATCATGTGATTACCTTCTTCCTTGATCTAGCCAAAATTATTTCCTGGGAATTATAGGAGAATTCAGGTATTCAGATGAATCTTTTAAAACCCAGCCCTTCTGTTCTCTCTCTTCTCAGACATTTCCAAAGATGCAAATTACAGTTGCCCATCATTATTTAAAGTAACAACTGTGCTTTGTGAGAAAAATAGTCTTGGCAATTGCTCTTATAAATTATTGAAAGTCTCCAATGTGGATGATTTGTAGTAATTAAACCTATGTTTTATTCCCTGTTCCATATACCACCTCCTTTTGTGCTTTTTTTTGGATGGTTCTTGTGTCTCATGTTCTCTTCCAATCGTCACTATTCTCTCTAGTTCCTTCATCTGTATTCTTAGTCCTCCCTATATACTCTGCTTCATTATGAACCTTATTTTTTATCAGAACTATAGCATGGTTCATCTAGTTCTTTACTGTAGCAGTGAGGTCAGCTAGGTTTGGAGATATGGATTTATGAATAGTCAGTATTAAGTTGGTCAATAAGGCTCTAGGACTAGACATGGTTTTTCAGGTTTGCTCTTGGGGACCCTTTGTGGTGAAGCAAATGGGAAAAGAGAAAACAGTAGATAGCAAAGAACTAACCACTGAGAGAAGCAAGATGAAATTCATAGTTTTGCAGCAGTAAGGAGATTAGAAGAAAACAAATGTCAAGAATGTGGGGGGGGGGGGAGTGGATAGTGGTTAATAATGCCATAAGTAGAGAAGGAAAATGAAGAGTTGAGAGAAGCAATAGCCAGGATGTCCAATTCTCTGTGTTAAAATTTCAGCTCTGCCATTGACTAGCTGTGTAGTATTAAAGCTAGTTTGCTTTAATTTCTCTGCCTCAGTTTCCTCATCTGTAAAGTGAGGAATAAAATAGTGTCTAATACAGTACAGATTTAATAAAATCACACATGTAGCATGCATTGTGCTGTGTTTGGCATATAGCAAGGATTCCAAAAATGTTACTTATTATTACCACTATTACTACTAACACTAACATTGTTAAATATCATTGCATATGGTGAAGATTGTTCACTGATAACCTTGTCAGCAAAACTTTGAATAAATTATTTTGTAAGTAGACTATAATTATACTACATGTATGAAATGGAGCAAATAGTTGATAGAGCATAAGATATGAATTACAATTTTAAAACACTAATTGGCATTTTATTGTATTCTAACAACTTTGCATAGTTTCTATGTCCATTTTATGGTAAAGGAATCTGAGACTTGAACAAAACTTGGACAAGTCAAGACACTTGGTCATGTAAAAGAGTTAGTAACTTGGAGCACAGAAATATAAACTTACGTCAGCCTAGGCCCATACTCTGTATAGCAGAAACAGGTACACAACACAAATACACATCACAGTGAATGGTTAAATACATTGTGGTGCATCCACACAAAAAGCTGTTACATAGCAATGAAAGATAGCCAATAATGTCAGTGAATCTAAGTAATATAATATTGAGGCATAAAATCAGATAACCACAAATTACTTAAAGGTTTTTACCCTTTTATAAATTTCCAATCATTTAAAACTTAATAATATTCTTCTTGGAATACCTATAGCAGATATATAGCAAATATAAGCATATATTAACAAAAGAGAGAGGTAGGAGGAGAAGGGAGTGACAGAGGATGAGATGGTTGGATGGCACCCCTGACTCAACGGACATGAGTTTAAGCAAGCTCTGGGAGATGGTGAAGGATAGGGAAGCCTGGTGTGCTGCAGTCCACGGGATCACAATGAGTTGGGCATGACTGAGCGACTGAAAAACAACAACAGCAAAAAGCCTTGTTGGTTAGATGAGGAAAGAAGTGGCAAAATTTGAGCAGGCTGCTTTGGAGTTGAGATTCAGGAGGTTGGTTATCTTAGGCGAAGAGTGACAAGGAGAGGTGATGGATAATGTTCATAGAAGTAGGGATGAATTATCATCAATATTCTAGTTTCTGTGTTGAATAGTAAGTTAATGCTCGTTTAATCATACTCAAAGCCAAAGGAGCAAGCAAGAAGGTGACGCTCAGACCAATGAAGAGGCTGTAGCATCAACCAAGTGTTATGATTAACCCAGTTGTGAGTTCCTGATGCCAGAGGAACATAGGCAGTGATGATTCCTCTACTGTGTTTCTTACAATTTGGCTAAAGATTTCTCCCCGCTATTACAAATCCTGCTTAAAAATTTTCTTTGGCTCTAGATCTCTAGAATCAAACTCTAAACAAAGAGCTTCCATCAGAAAATCACTGTAGAACTTATGAGAATGAGAAGAGAAATAGGAATGGTAATTGGAAACATGGAATATACCTTAGATTGGGGAAAAACAATTTAGGGAAACTTTGTGGCTCATTGGCTTATTTTAGGACTGACAGTTACAGTGCACATGTATTGTGACATCTTTTATTTTCTGTAAGGTTTTGGAAAATTATTTTGAAGCTAACCCCAAGTATCCCAGGTCTAAGATGAATATTACCTAATTTTGGATTCTGCATGACATACTGTCTTGAATGTCCTGATGCTGAGTGTGTGATTTGACTATGGTGGATGTTATTTTGATTTAGAATGGTGTGCTTAGTCTTATGATGGAACGAATAAAGAAAATATAGGAAAACACTCTCATATCTCAGTTGCTATCCTTGCTTTTACTGTTAGTATTTTTAATTGGAAAAGTTTCACAATATAGAAAAGTATAGTAAGACAAAGGCAATGAAGTACATACAGTTAATATCTAACTTTAACAAAGCTTAATATTTTCCCTTTTTGGTTTCAATTCTTATTTTGAAAATATAAACTGTTACAGATACAATTAAAACCCATACTACTTGCTTATGTTATCCTCTACCCTTACTTCTTCCCCAAAGAAGGCACCCACTATCCTAAATAAAGTAGTCATAATATATATTATATCTGTTTTACAAAAATAACAGTATTTTCACATCTTAAAAATTCATATCTGCCGTACTTTTCTAACAACCTGAACTGGCAGTTTTCAGTTAATACGTGTTGAAGACTTAAGCTTATTGATGCACAGGGTTCTGGTTTCAAGTGCTGTGTAACATAAATAGATCACAATTAAAATAAATATATGCAGAGTACATCATGAGAAACGCTGGACTGGAGGAAGCACAGGCTGGAATCAAGATTGCCAGGAGAACTATCAATAACCTCAGATATGCAGATGACACCATGCTTACGGCAGAACGTGAAGAAGAACTAAAGAGCCTCTTGATGAAGGTGAAGAAGGAGAGTGAAAAAGTTGTCTTAAAGCTCAACATTCAGAAAACTAAGATCATGGCATCCGGTCCCGTCACTTCATGGGAAATAGATGGGGAAACAGTGGAAACAGTGGCTGACTTTATTTTTCTGGTCTCCAAAATCACTGCAGATGATAATTGCAGCCATGAAATTAAAAGAAACTTGCTCCTTGGAAGGAAAGTTATGACCAACCTAGACAGCATATTGAAAAGCAGAGACATTACTTGGTCAACAAAGGTCTGTCTAGTCAAGTCTATGGTTTTTCCAGTGGTCATATATGGATGTGAGAGTTGGACAATAAAGAAAGCTGAGCGCTGAAGAATTGATGCTTTTGAACTGTGGTGCTGGAGAAGACTCTTGAGAGTCCCTTGGACTACAAGGAGATCCAATCAGTCCATCCTAAAGGAAATCAGTCCTGAATATTCATTGGAAGGACTGATGCTGAAGCTGAAACTCCAATACTTTGGCCACCTGATGGGAAGAGTTAATTCATTTGAAAAGACCCTGATGCTGGGAAAGATTGAGGGCAGGAGGAGAAGGGGATGACAGAGGATAAGATGGATGGATGGCATCACCAACTCAATGGACATGGGTTTGGGTGAACTCTGGGAGTTGGTGATGGACAGGGAGGCCTGGCATGCTGCAGTTCATGGGGTCGCAAAGAGTCGGACACAACTGAGTGACTGAACAGAACTGAAAATATATATACATATAGTACAGTATTTAGCTGAATAATCCATCATTCACTGAGAATGCCTTGTCAATTCTAAAAATTATGAGTTTGTTTTGGGGCCACTTTCTGTATTCCATAGGTCCACTTAGCCACATTTTATTTCACAAAGTGAGTCTCAAAATGCTTCTAAGAACTAATCTCATAGAGATTTAATTACTTGGTCACAATGCTATTATATTAAAAACTGAAAATGAAAAGATAGTTTAAGAAAACAAGTTTGGAAACTAAGATACATCTAAAAATATTATTTAAGGCCTTAATGAACATTTGGGGAGGGCCCAAGGGCAATTCCTGCCAGCGCATGGAGGACAATTTGAGAAGGCTCTATTTCCAGAATTTGTTGGAATGAGATTATGAGTTTTTCTTGGGATAACTGGATCCAAGGAGGGTGCATGAGCTGTGTCATTTTGAAAGGCTTCTAGTTTGGGTTAGACAATCTTAGAAGATTAAGTCTGGAGGAATACAGTCTGATGTCAGTCCTGAGGGAGGGTTCCAAGGGATGAGCAAGGGTTTAATTTAGTCTTTTCTGGGAAGAATGCAGCAGTCATTACCTGTGGGTACTCTCCAATGGGCTCATATGACGCTTCAAGAAGAAGATTTTATAGGTAGGTGATTACTGTAAGGGAAAAGAAGTCAAGGAGTGATTGGATATGGGGAGATGATGGAGAGAGTCCCCATGTTTTTGGTTTGGTCCATCAAATGGGTGAAAATGATGACACTGTTAACCAACCAAATCAAATAAAAGGGAAAAACGAGTTAGTTCATGACAACCTGAAGCAATTTTGCTACAATAACCAACTACTTGTAAAGATCAATTTCTTTATATGTTACCTATTAAATGATACCTTATGTTCCTTACAGGTTCATACAGAAGAAATCATGAAGATGGCCAGGTGATGCAGTGTGACTAGAACATGAGGAGCTAGAGACAGTGAGTATAGAAATTTTTTTGTGAAGTTTGTCACTGGAAGAAGGTAAATAGTAATTGGAATGAAAAGACAATATTGAATGAAGGGTTTTTATAGTACAAGGGACTTCATCAGGGTATATGGATTACACTGAACTGTGGTGTTGGAGAATACTCTTGAGAGTCCCTTGGACTGCAAGGAGATCCAACCAGTCCATCCTAAAGGAGATCAGTCCTGGGTGTTCATTGGAAGGACTGATGCTGAAGCTGAAACTCTAGTACTTTGGCCACCTCATGCAAAGAATTGACTCATTGGAAAAGACCCTGATGCTGGGAAAGATTGAGGGCAGGATGAGAAGGGGATGACAGGATGAGATGGCTGGATGGCATCGCTGACTCGATGGGCATGAATTTGAGTAAACTGTGTGAGTTGGTGATGGACAGGGAGGCCTGGCGTGCTGTGATTCATGGGGTCGCAAAGAGTCGGACACGGCTGAGTTACTGAACTGAACTGAACTGAACTGAACTGATGGATTACATAGAAGAACCCATTAGAGTGGATGGAAAGGAAGAAGTAATGGAAAAAATGCTATAACAAATTCAGTCAAAGACTTGGGAAGGGCTGTAGTGCTCAGTTGAATTTAAGTCTTTAAAGAGCTTGAAGAATATACATAAATTAACTAGAATTGTTATGAGCTGTTATTTATGACCCATGATTTGCCTTTTGATTCAAATTCTTTCAGGAGGGCTCTGTGTCACTCATCATGGGCTGTGCCCCTAATGCTTCACATTCCCCAGTTTTCTTGCTTCTCGTGTTCTCAGGAGCTGAAGTCCCCCCCATTGTCCTCTTTGTCCTATTCCTGGCTATTTACCTGACCACGATGATGGGGAATGTGACTTTAGTGCTGCTCATCTCCCGGGACTCCAGGCTCCAATCACCTATGTACTATCTGCTCCGAGGTCTCTCGGTGATAGACATGGGGCTGTCCACAGCGATTCTGCCCCAGTTGCTGGCCCATCTGGTCACTCATGACCCAGCCATTCCTGCTGCCCGCTGCCTGGCTCAGTTCTTCTTCTTCTATGTGTTTGGCGTTACAGACACACTTGTTATTTCTGTCATGGCTCTGGATCGATACATGGCCATCTGTGACCCTCTGCACTATCATTCAATGATGAATCGCCAATGCTGTGCCCGCTTACTGGCCTTGTGTTGGGTGGTGTCTGTGGTGCACACCATGCTGCATGTGGGACTCCTCTTGCCTCTCTCCTGGGCTGCGGATGCTGAAGGCAATGTTCGCCTTCTCCACTTCTTTTGTGACCACCGACCACTTTTGCGAGCCTCTTGCTCTGACATCCATCCCAATGAGCTGGCCATATTCTTGGAGGGAGGCTTCCTCATGATGGGCCCTTGTGCCCTCATTGTACTCTCCTATGTCCGCATTGGGGCCACCATCCTACGTTTGCCCTCAGCAGCCGGTCGCCGCCGTGCAGTCTCCACCTGCGGGTCCCATCTCACCATGGTTGGCTTTTTCTATGGCACCATCATCTGGGTCTACTTCCAGCCTCCTTCCCAGAACTCTCAGGACCAGGACATGGTGGCTTCTGTGATGTACACGTCCATTACACCTTTGGCCAACCCTTTTGTGTACAGCCTTCGCAACAAGGATGTCAAGAGTGCACTCCATAGGCTGCTTAGAGGAGGGAGGGTGGCCTCCTGATTAGCCTCATGCTTTTGAACTGTGGTGTTGGAGAAGGCTCTGGAGAGTCCCTTGGACTGCAAGAAGATCAAACCAGTCAATCCTAAAGGAAATCAACCCTGAATATTCATTGGAAGGACTGATGCTGAAGCTGAAGCTCCAATACTTTGGCCACCTGATATGAAGAGCGGACTCGTTAGAAAAGACTGATGCTGGGAAAGATTGAAGGCAGGAGGAGAAGGGGGTAACAGAGGATAAGATAGTTGGATGGCATCTCTGACTCAATGGACATGAGTTTGAGCAAGCTCTGGGAGATGGTAAAGGACAGGGAAGCCTGGCGTGCTGCAGTCTATGGGATTGAGAGGAGTTAGACACAACTGAGTGCCTGAGCAACAACAACAAAGAGCCATGTTGTTTAGATGAGGAAAGAAGTGGGCAGATTTGAGCAGGACTGCTTTTGGAGTTGAAAAGGGGGAATGGCCTGGGCAATTTATGGAACTCCAGTTTTAGTTCTTGTTGATCTGATGCTTTGACAGCTGTGAATACTCCCACATTCATGCCACACATGTTCAGGGCTTCCTCATCAGCAAGCCTCTAGAATTTTCCCTCTGGCCGTTTATCTTCAGAGGATAGAAGTGTGTCACTAAGCCTGGGTTATGTAATTCCAGTTGCAGAAATATGTGAATAATATTGTGAAATTCTGAGCTAAAGCAAAGACAGTGAAGTTAACTATAGTCACATTGAATTTCGTGAGCTGGTTTGCGGGGAGTGGATTGGTGTATGTGAGAAAGTTAGTGGAAGAGAAGTTTAGGTAAATAGAGATGTCAATTTCTTACCTTTATCATTAAGTGAGCAAATACATGCCCAGAAGTGAGTGTGAAACAGGGGCTGTGATTCTGTTATTCCACAAGTGAGCCCCAGTTTCCATGGGCGTCTCATGGTATGAATGTCTTATTCTGATGCAATTGAATTCTGTTTTGTATATTAATATTTTCAGTTAATATTAATTTACACTTCTTAAAGTAAAATATACTAAGAAAATTCAAGCTAAATACTTTGCTGCATAATACAAGAAACAGTGAACTATTTCAACAATAGATAAAATAAATTGGTTGTAATTAGATTTTTGAGAACTAGACATTGACCTCTATTTTGTGATCTCTTAAATTTAAAGTGATAATCAAAACATTTTAAATTGATAAACAATTAACATATGGCATTGTGTAAATTTAAGGTGTACAATGTGTTGATTTGTTACATTTATATACTGTAGTTTTATTACCAGTATAGTTCTATAAATCAGCTGAGAAGATAAATAGGTCTTTTCTAGACTCTCAATTATATTTTATTGGCCTATATGTCTATCATTTTGTATGTACCATAGTCTTTTTTAAATGTATTTTTCACAAAGTGTTTATTTAAATTTTTAGCTGCACCACATGGCTTGTATGGGATCTTAGTTCCTGGACCAGGGATCAAACCCAGACCCTTGGCAGTGAAAGTATGAAGTCCTAACCATTGGACTTCCATATTATTTTCATTGCTGTAGTTTTGAAATAAATTTTGAAATAGAAATGCATGAGTCCTCTGTCTTCGTTCTTTAGTGTTTTTCAAGACTGTTTTGGGTATCCATGGTTCCTTGCAAGTCCATATGAATATTAGATTTGCTTTTCTCCATTTCTACAGAATAGTCTGTTGAGATTTTGATCATTGATTTTATAAGCCAATTTGTGAAGACTTGAATAAAATTACATAATTCATTGGATGATGGGTCAAGTTGCAATGAAGGACAAGCACAGTAAGCCAGAAGACTTTGAATGCCAACAAAGGCATTTGGAACCGAAAAAAAAAAAAAAAGAAAAAGAAAAGAAAGAAAGAGGATGAATCTCCAGGGGCAGTTCCTCCTTCGAAACTCCAAAAAAACTGGCAAATACTGACTTGGCCAAAAAGTTCATTTCGGTTTTTCAGTAAGATGTTACAAAAACCCAAATGACCTTTGTGGCCAACCCAGTGCCATCAGAATCAAGCTTTTCAGAACTCTAGTAGGTGAAAAAGATCTTCACAACCCAGATAATCACAATGGTGTGATCACTCACCTAGAGTCAGACCTCCTGGAATGTGAAGTTAAGTGGGCCTTAGGAAGCATCAGTACGAACAAAGCCCATGGAGGTGATGGAATTCAAATTGAACTCTTTCAAATCCTAAAAGATGATGCTGTGAAAGTGCTGCACTCAATATGCCAGCAAATTTGGAAAACTCAGCAGTGGCCACAGGACTGGAAAAGATCAGTTTTCATTCTAATCCCTAAGAAAGGCAATGCTCAAGAATGCTCAAACTACCGAACAATTGCACTCATCTCACATGCTAAAAAAGTAATGCTCAAAATTTTCCAAGCCAGGCTTCAGCAATACGTGAACCATGAACTTCCAGATGTTCAAGCTGGATTTAGAAAAGGCAGAGGAACCAGAGATCAAATTGCCAACATCCACTGGGTCATTGAGAAAGAAAGAGAGTTCCAGAAAAACATCTATTTCTGCTTTATTGACTATGCCAAAACCTTTGACTGTGTGGATCACAATAAACTGTGGAAAATTCTGAAAGGGATGGGAATACCAGACCATCTGACCTGCCTCTTGAGAAGTCTATATGCAGGTCAAGAAGCAGCAGTTAGAACTGGACATGGAACAACAGACTGGTTCCAAATAGGAAAAGGAGTACGTCAAGGCTGTATATAGTCACCCTGCTTATTTAACTTATATGCAGAGTACGTCATGAGAAACGCTGGGCTGGATGAAGCTCAAGCTGGAATCAAGATTACTGGGAGAAATATCAATAACCTCAGATATGCAGATGACACCATCCTTATGGCAGAAAATGAAGAGGAACTAAAACCCTCTTGATGAAAGTGAAAGAGGAGAGTGAAAAAGTTGTCTTAAAGCTCAACATTCAGAAAACAAAGATCATGGCATCCAGACCCATCACTTCATGGCAAATAGATGGGGAAACAGTGGCTGATTTTATTTTTTTGGGCTCCAAAACCACTGCAGATGGTGACTGCAGCCGTGAATTTAAAGACCCTTACTCCTTGGAAGGAAAGTTATGACCAACCTAGACAGCATATTAAAAAGCAGAGACATTACTTTGCCAACAAAGGTCCGTCTGGTCAAGGCTATGGTTTTTCCAGTGGTCATGTATGGATGTGAGAGTTGGACTATAAAGAAAGCTGAATGCTGCTGAATTGATGCTTTTGAACTGTGTTGTTGGAGAAGACTCTTGAGAGTCCCTTGGACTGCAGGGCGATCCAACCAGTCCATCCTAAAGGAGATCAGTCCCAAGTGTTCATTGGAAGGACTGATGTTGAAGCTGAAACTCCAATACTTTGGCCACCTGATGGGAAGAGCTGACTCTTTTGAAGAGACCCTGATGTTGGGAAAGATTGAAGGCAGGAGAAGGGGACAACAGAGAATGATATGGTTGGATGGCATCAGACTCAATGGACATGAATTTGTAAGGGAGGCCTGGCGAGCTGCAGTCCATGGGGTCACAAAGAGTGGGACACGACTGAGTGACTTTCACTTTCATTTTCACCTATTCAGTCAGTCCAGTTCAGCTCAGTTCAGTCGCTCAGTCATGTCCCACTCTTTGTGACCCCATGGACTATACAGTACATGGAATTATCAAGGCCAGAATACTGGAGTGGGTAGCGGTTCCCTTCTGCAGGGTGTTTTCTCAACCCAGGGACTGAATCCAGGTCTCCTGCATTGCAGGCAGATTCTTTACCAGCTGAGTTATCAGGGAAGCCCCTAATAGGTAAAGGTTTACATCAACAAAAACACATCACCAGGAGAAAAATCACTGAAACAGGATAGAGGATCTTTATGGAATTTTATAAATTTCCCAACCCAACCCATGGTTGGTCTTGGTCTCAACAGTCTGCATTCCCAAGAATCTCCCCAATATTCATATAATCTGAGACTTTTCATTATGGTGTTCTACATCATTCTGTTTATTTTGTACACACAGATGTTTTTAAATCAAGTGTTCTGAGGTTGAGAGTTCTGAAACAGAGAGCAAAATGACTAAATGAAATCCATCAAAAGGATGCAATCCGGTGAGGGCAGGAACTGAGAAAGTCATTGGCGAGCAGAATGGCACTATCATAACAATGAAGTTGTCCCACTGCTGTATCATAAAGCCTCGTGTCTTGCCATTAATTCAGCTGAGTTAAAATGTTGGAATTAATAACAAACACTCAATAATTATAGAAAGGCTAGGTTAGGAGAGATGGCTTCTTGAGATGCTGATATGGGAATCGAGTTCCCCTTAAGGTTTTTTCTTGTCTAACCGTTGCTGTGATGCAAGGCTGTGTGTCCCCTAAGGGGTAGACCTTCCCTACAGACACAGTTGTTTTTAGATGCTTTACGGTCTTAGCCTCAGGGAGATTTAGATATAAGGAAGAAGGAGGAACCACCTGTGCTACCATCCCAGTTGATAAAGGAAGATACAAGGGCTCAGCCCATTCTAAATAATATTTCATCTGAACAAAATTGGAGTCTCCTGGGGTTGGTAGAATCCCAGAATGAGTGCATGTAAGTGGTGCTGCCTCACTGGGATGAGCTGTTCTATAGAAAAGATTTTATGAAAAATGACAAAAAAGGGAATCCCTAGTTTTGTGAGAATGTGGAGAAGAAACACAGTTCCACCCAAACTGTCTAACTTGAGTGTACATTAGGTACAGAGAAAAGGTGAGATTAAGGTTACACTGTGCCCTAAGAGTAAACAGAAAGGGAATAGGAAATAAGTAAACACGTAACCCTCTTGTAGAAAGCAATGTGATACTGGTACCCAAAACACCCAAGAATAGAGTGAGGTTCAAATGTCACAGTCAAAAAAAGCAATGGGATGGAGGAATGGACAATGATGACACAGAAAGATATGTTTTTGAGTGAAAATATTAAGGCATAGATGAAGAATATAGTCATGTAATTGGAGAGGGTATGGACAGACATTTCAGCCCCCAGGTGCAAGAAATGTGGGACAGGGGACCTAATTTATTTTGTGAGAATGTTGAAGATTTATTCTTGGGACAGAGAAAAATCGGTTCATATTTATACATCTCAGATTCAACCTTTGTGATTCATCAACACAGGGGAAAAGACTAGAGGTAGAATTTAGATCAAGAAGGCATTATATAAAACATACATGTAACATTCAGATATTGATAAAACAGGGAAGACTATATGTTCCTTGGTGCTTTCATTAAAGAAGAAAGACAAGAATAGCACAATTGGAGCTTGACACTCTAGCTCTCTCCTTTCTTCAGGACTCTGTTATGTTCCTAAAGTACAGGTGGAAATTGGGAAATCTGAGATGTTTTTCTGTCTCATTCCAGGAATTCTTCCCTTTGTTTTGTTTCTCTTCCAAATTTCAGTTTAGTTTGGTATTTTGAGTTGCTTAAATCTATATATGTGTATTTCTTCATCTTTCTCCTAAACGAACTACTCCTCTCTGTGTCTTCTAGAATCAGCATCCTAGATCTCTCCTAGTTGTCTTGAACAGGATCCACAGAGCTCAGACTCTGATGAGAATATGTTAAAATATTGGAAAATAGCCAAGATATACAGATAAGTGTTGAAAAAGTCAGCCAACAAGAATACCACCACTGCTTATGACTGTTTTTACATGCAATCGGTTTTCAAATACAGTTTTGCTTTGCTTGAGAGAAACTGGACTCTATATTATTACATTTTAATCCTCATGATGGATAAATTTATACTCTTTGACACTCTTTCCATCTCAAAGATGATTTTCTGTCACCCTTTACCCATGAAGGGACTTATTCAATCTTTCTTCCTTCCCATCTTTTTTTTTTGTTTGTTTTTCTCTCACCTTCTTTTATACCTCCATGTCTCACACAGATGTCTGTGTGTGATCACTGGCTTGAATGTATAATAGAATCATAAGAACATATAGTTTGAGCCATATCACTGACATGGGAAAGGATATATGAAGAAATAAAGACAAAAGAACAGACACTGGAAAACGTAAGTTTTCTTTATCTTTTAAGCTCCTGTGAGCTTTTCTTTAAAGAAAGCACCAAGAGAGATGCCCTTAAAATGGTTTTGTTCTTTATCTTAATATTAGGAATATTATCTTTTGGTGTGTGGAACACTGGACTCAGTAAAGAATAAATGCAACCATAACACATGATTTGGCACTGTCATGATAAATATTGACACAGTTATACTAATGTTAATTTTGTCTATTGATTTTTAGCATTTACTTGGAAGACTTAACTATGACTACAATTCATGATTTGTATGTTTTCAATCTTGACAATATGCAAATCAAGATATAGCTTTCCAAAGTTTGGCAGGGGGAGTGGTGCAGAGGTGAGGAAGATAAGTGGAGTCTGAAGTTGATGCACTATAGATTGAAGCAAATCATTTAAAAGCAGAAAATTGACTAATTGAAGAGCTAAAATATCATCAAAAAATTGAGGAAAAGAAGGAAGAGTGGTAATAATGTAAATAAGATAAAACTTTATCTTTCAGGATAAAGAGCCAAAAGATAATCTTTAATTGATAAAAACTGGCACATAATATATAAGTAAGTATATAGAAGCAGAGAGGTGTGAATCACCAGAAGAGGTCAAACTAAACACAGAGGTATGTAAACGTAGGGTAAGAGACCTCTGCTTTTTAGTATATGTTCTCTTGCACTCTACTATTTTAAAATTATTTTACTAACATTCATGAGAAAATGCTGAAAATATATAAACATATCCTTACCCCCCAAACCTCAAAATGTTACCTCTTTGATGAACTGCATAATTTTATCTATAGGGAAAACCTGAGCTGAAAAATCACAAGAATCTCATCCACTAGCAAATTACATTATTCCTCGAAAATAAATCACTAATAAAATCAACAATTATATTTATCATTGTTAGTCTCATCCCAGGTAAATTCATTTGACTTAATGGAACAAGAGCTCTCTTATGAAAAAAAAGAAAAAAGTTGAGTTTCTGGACATGCAAAGCTAGGACCAGATCTTCACTTCAGTGCCCCAGCAAAGACGTAGAGACTCAGACATCTGGCCAGAGTCTGAGGATCTTTCCCTTCTACTTCCAACTTTGAGAAATGATGAAGTGTGATGGTTGAGGCTGGTAAAACTGCACAGTAAGTTCCCTGCATATGAACCTTCAAGCTGTGAACTTTCAAAGATGCAAATGTGCATTTGGTTCTAGCAAGGAACCGCGACTTGTGCTGTCAACATCAGGTGTGAGTGAAATTGCAGCTTGCCCTCCATCTCTTGTTGCTGATGATCCTTCAGTTCTTCATCTCCCACCTCGTCTGCCTCCTTAAGCCAGGACCTCTTCTTGCCTGATCAGTTGATGCCAGCCCTTGTACGCCAGCTGTTGTACTGTACTACCACATTTTTTAAGGCCCTGTATTGTAAGATTTAATATGTTTTCTTTATTTTTTGTGTTTTCTTGTTTTTTAATGTATTATCAACATATTGCAGTACAGTGTTATGTAGCCAACTGTGTTAGGTGGGTATCTAGGCTAACTTTGTTGACCTTATGAGTGTATTCTTGGAACAAAACTTGTTTGTATATAAGGGACTTATTGTACAGGGTTAAGTCCAGGTTTTGTTGCTCAGACCACATAAGATCTTCACTGGCATATTCTTTTTGCTTTAGCTTTCTCACCTGTAGTAAAAGGTTGAAAGCAGTTTCTACCATGAGTGACTGTTGTGAGAATCAAATGATTGATATATAGAATGTACACAGCAAGCACAAAAGACATTATATGTTCAGTGATGACTTGTTATACAGTGAAGTTCAAAAAATCCAGGACTGTGTGTGAGTTATTCTGTTGTCACTAGTGTTAATCAAAGTGAGAGATTGTAAGTGGTCAATACATGAACCTGAAATATACTAAAGAATGGGTAGGTGAGTGGATGAGTACAAAAATAATGGCCTGGGAAAGAAATTAAAGGGAAAAAAAATTTCATTTTGGAAAACTAGGGACACCTGTGCAAGAAAAGATGTTTCCTGCAAGCTATCTCTGAGTAAATTTCAGCCTTATTTCAACACTTGCTGTTCGCGGGTGATGCGGATTGAGTCTTATGGCCACGAGAAACAGGACAGAGGTAACAGAATTTGTTTTACTGGGCCTGTCCAGCTGGCCAGAGATGCAGCCAGTTATTTTTGGGATCGTCCTTCCCATGTACCTGGTGGCAGTAATGGGCAATGCTCTGCTAATGATTGCTGCCCTCTCAGACCCCAAGCTTCAGACCCCCATGTACTTCCTGCTCAGCCAGCTTTCCTTCATTGACATCTCTCTGACAACCATCACTGTCCCCCAGATGCTGGTGCACACACTGTCTGTGAACAGAACCATCTCCTTTAACTGTTGCATGCTCCAGCTCTTCTTTTTTATGGCTGTGGGCAGCATGGAAGGCCACTTGTTGGCGGCCATGGCCTATGACCGCTATGTGGCTATCTGTGACCCCTTAAGATACTCTGCCATCATCAGCCATCGCCTCTGCCTACGCATAACGTTGACCTCGTGGGTGGTCGTCAGCCTCAACAGCCTCCTTTACAGTGTGTTGGTCACCCGCTTAACTTTCTGTGGCAACCAGGTCACCCACTTCTTCTGTGACATCACACCCTTGCTGAAGCTCTCCTGCACCCGGCCAGTGGTCAGTGAGATGTTAATATTTACCGAGGGGGTAGCCGTGGTGGTGAGCCCCTTCTTCTTTATTTTAGGTTCCTATGTCCGCATTGGTGTGGCCATAGCCCACATGCACTCAGTTGCTGCCCTGCGTAAAGCCCTGTCCACCTGTAGCTCCCACATCCTGGTTGTGCTGCTCCTGTACGGCTCTGTGATCTGCGTGTACCTCCGACCGTCTTCCAGCTATGACTTGGACCAGGAGCGTCAGGTGGCCATCTTTTACACAGTTGTTACCCCTATGCTAAACCCACTGATCTACAGCCTGAGAAACCAGGAGGTGAAGGGTGCCCTGCGAAGGCTTTTCAGGAAGCTCTCTCAAGCAACTTCCAACCTGGTTCCCGGGCAAACGGGGAATGGCAGCACAGCTCTTGAACCCTTTAGGTAGCATGGATGTTTTAACAATATTCATTCTTCCAATTCATGCACATGAGGTCGTTCCTTTGATTTGTGTCTGCTTTCTTTCATCAATGAATTTATGGTTTTACTGTACAGATTTTTCGGCTTCTTGGTTAAATTTATTCCTAAGTTTCCTAAGCTGGTTCTTTTTATTGTTATTACAAGTGGGATTGTTTTCTTGTTTTTCTTTTCAGAGGGATTGCTGTTGTTGTAAAGATACACATCCCTCTGAGAGATAAAGGAGGTATTATCCATAATTACACTGAAACAATAGAATCAAGGAGTTCTTTTGTGCAAACATAGGATCTCCCAGAAATTATTTTCCTTAAAGAAGTTAGAATGAAAGAGAGTTCAAAAACCCAAGGGAAAATGCTAGGGCTTGGTCAAAGGTAGTATAGTGTAAGCAGTTAAGGGAATGGATTTTGGAGACAGAGTGGATTTGTATCCCAGCTCTATCCTTACTTGCTGTGTGATTCTTCTGTGCCTATGATAACCAGTGAGCTGCTCAGGTGCTTGTGATTCTCACTATGATTGTAAGGCACCCTCAGCAGCTCTTTGGGGAAATTTGGGGGGAGAAAGTGTTTATTACTCACAGGTCCTGGAAAGCACAAGCACATCTTGGGCCACCCAATGAGGTTGTTGATAGAGGCAAAGTGTGGGCCTGGAGTTCTGCTTTTTTGGGAATGAAGATACAAGATTCATCTTCAAGGTTCACTGTTTGTGGATGGATTTAAAACCCAAGAGTGGGAATTTCAATCATTATTATTATTACTTATTATTAATAGCATACACATGAAGAAATGATGGGAGAAAAGGACAAAGAATGGCTAGATAAGGGTTTGCATATCTGTATGTATCCAAAGACTTGATGAAATGAGAGAAAGTCCAGAAATTAATCTGCTTCATTCTTTTTATCGACTGCACAGCAATTCATAGTATGTGTGTTGAATTAGTTTGGATTTCTTTCAAAGTCCTGAATAAGAAACAATCCTAAACCTCAGCGGCTTATAACAACAGACTTTTATTTCCCAGTCAAAAGTCTGGAGGCTGAAAGGGCCAACCATGCTTTAGACCCCAGGTCAAGTTCAGGTCTGTTCAATTTATTTCTTATTCTGAGATCTAAGCTAAGTGACCCTAACTACACAGGGTGAGCTTTTCTTCTCATGATGAAGACCAGAGCTCAAGAGGGCAAGCCAAATCTTCTAAACCCATTCAAAGCTCTATATCTGAAGCAGCATTTGTTATCCCTATTCATAAACTGTGGGCTAAAACAAGTCCAAAGTCAAAGGGATGGAGATGTGTATTCTGTTCTCAGTGAAGCCATGGCAAGGATATGAAAGGAAGGAAGAACAGATAGATACTATCTAACTACTAAACATGATAGTGTTACTGTTAGTTGCTCAGTCGTGTCTGACTCTTTGCGACCCCATGGGTTGTAGCCCACCAGGTTCCTCTGTCCATGGAATTCTCCAGACAAGAATACTGGAGTGGGTAGCTATTCCCTTCTCCAGGGGTCTTCCCAACCCAGAGATTGAACCCAGGTCCCCTGCATTACAGGCAGATTCTTTACCATTTGGGTCATGAGGTAAGCCCCAATATTCATTGGAAGAACGGATACTGAAGCTGGAGCTCCATTACTTTGGACACCTGATGTGAAGAGCCAACTCATTGGAAAAGACCCTGATGCTGGGAAAGATTGAGAGCAGGAGGAGAAGCAGGTGACAGATGATGAGATGGTTGGATGGCATCACCGACCCAGTGGAAACGAATTTGAGCAAACTCCAGGAGATAGTGAAGGACAGGGAAGCCTGGTTTGCTATAGTCCATGGGGTCACAAAGAGTCGGACATGACTTACCGACTGAACAACACCAGACATGATGAACCAAACGTTCTATTAGTATGCATGATGGTTGTTTCTAATTTTTCACTATCATAGACAATAATATACTGAACCTAAATTATATGTGTGTATTTACACATAAAATATATGTTTATTCATTACATATGCTCATTCTGTGTGGTAGACTCCTAGAAGAGGAAGATATCTAAATACAAAATTTTTGATGGAATTGCCCAATTCTATCCATTTCTTCAAAAATGTTCTTTAATTTACTCTCTTGACCATTTCTTCACCTTAAGAAAATTCTTCCCATGGGAGCAGGGAGGATTCTTGGAAGAAGCTAGAGTGCTAAGAAGTGAGGATAAAAGAAAAAAAAAAAAGTGAGGCTAATCCATGGGTAAAGAATGAAGATTAGTAACGAAACTGCCACCTAAAGACAAAGAAGGAGGAAGGTGGGACTGGGAGGCAGGAAATGGAATCCAGAAAAAAATTTTTTGGTGTATAAGATACTTACTGGCAAATGTTAGTTAATAACCACAAGTTGGCTTTATCTTTTCTTATCATTTTATAAGTGCCATGGCTCTCAAAATCACTGCAGATAGTGACTGCAGCCATGAAATTAAAAGACGCTTGCTCCTTGGAAGAAAAGTTATGGCCAACCTAGACAGCATATTAAACAACAGAAACATTACTTTGCCAACAAAGGTCCATATAATCAAAGCTATGGTTTTTCCAGTAGTCACGTATGGATGTGAGGGTTGGACCACAAAGAAAGCTGAGTGCCAAAGAATTGATGCTTTTGAACTATGGTGTTGGAGAAGACTCTTGAGAGTCCCTTGGACTGCAAGGAGATCCAACCAGTCCATCCTAAAGAAAATCAGTCCTGAGTATTCATTGGAAGGACTGATGTTGAACCTGAAGCTCAAAAATTTTGACTGCCTGATGCGAAGGACTAACTCATTGGAAAAGACTCTGATGCTGGGAAAGACTGAAGGCAGGAGAAGGGGATAACAGTGGATGAGATGATTGGATGGCATCTCTGACTTGATGGACATGAGTTTGAGCAAGGTCTGGGAGTTGGTGATGGACAGGGAAGCCTGGTGTGCTACACTCCATGGGGTCACAAAGAGTCGGGCACGAATGAGTGACTGAACTGAACTGATGGCTCCCATTACCTTGGAAGATTTATTATCCTGGTGCAAAGACTTTGGCGGTATAGCTTCTCAAACCCATTTCAGTGGTATAAATTTTGACCAATCGTTATATACATATATGTTATAAGAAACCCTTCTTCTAGCTCATTACACAAAAATTATTACAATTTTATTTCCTTCTCGACTTTGTGCCTATAACAATCCATATTCCATAATAGAAACTTTATGACAGATGGACAAAATTGACTTGTACTTGTGACATCTGTTTCATGTCCTGGGAGGCCACTTTCACTTTCCCTTTTGATCCTATACCCACAAAACTGAAGAATCAACATGACTGTTGACCACACCATGCATCATGTGGGTTCTTAATTCCCCAACCAGGGATTGAACCCTGGCCCCCTGCCTTGGAAGCACGGACTCTTAACCACTGGACCACCTGAGAAGCCCAATAATCAACATATTGGTAGACATCTTGGCTTTTGGACCTGTTGCCCATGTCCAGCACTGATTGGTCAGCAAATACATTGTTGTTGTTCTGTTGCTAAGTCATGTCTGTCTCTTTGCAATCCCATGGACTGCAGCACACCAGGCTTCCCTGTCCTTCACTATCTCCCAGAGTATGCTCAAATATGTCCATCAAGTCAGAGATGCCATCCAATCATCTCATCCTCTGTCACCCCCTTCTCCTCCTGCCTTCAATCTTTCTCAGCATCAGAGTCTTTTCCAATGAGTTGATCTTCTCATCAGGTGGCCAAAGTGTTGGAATTTCAGCTTCAGCCTCAGTCCTTCCAGTGAATATTTAGGACTGATTTCCTTTAGGATTGACTGACTTAATCTCCTTGTGTTCCAAGGGACTCTTCAAGAGTCTTCTCCAACACCACAAGTCAAAAGCATCAATTTTTAAGCACTCAGCCTTCTTTATAGTCCACCTCTCACATCTGTATATGGCTACTGGAAAAACCATAACTTTGACCAAATGGACCTGTGTCAGCAAAGTGATGTCTTTGCTTTTTAATATGTTGTCTAGGTTTGTCATAGCTTTCTTTCCAAGGAACAAGCATCTTTTAATTTCATGGCTGCAGTCACCATCTGCCATGACTTTGGAGCCCAGGAAAATAAAATCTGTCACTGTGTCCACTGTTTCCCCATCTGTTTGCCATGAAGTGATGGGACTGAATGCCATGATCTTTGTTTTTTGAATGTTGAGGTTTAAGCCAGCCTCTTCACGTTCCATTTTCACTTTCATCAAGAGTCTCTTATTTCTTCTTCACTTTCTGCCATTAGAGTAGTATCATCAGCCTTGTGGCAAAGGGCTTTTCATAACTCAGTGAAGCTATTAGTCATGCCATGTAGGGCCACCCAAGATGGATGGGTCATAGTGGAGAATTCTGACAAAATGTGGTCCACTGGAGAAGGGAATGGCAAACCAATCCAATATTCTTGCCTTAAGAATACCATGATCAGTATGAAACCCCTTCATGGATCACAGCAAATACATAGTAATAGACTAATTCCACATTTCAACTATAGAAAAGATTAGGAGGATCCTGAAACAAAAAGAAGTTAAGTAATCCCAGAATAATGCAGCTCATCAAGGTCAAGGAAGTGCAAGTGGGAGAGCTGTGACAGGTGACTGATTCTGAAGCATCTGTAACTCCCAGTCCCATAGTGGACGTTTGTCGTTATGTCCCTCTTCCTATTCTGGAGGAGTTCCCCTATTTCCTTTGTCTTGGTGGGAGGCAGAACCTCCCTTATTTTTATGGAATATAAAAGTAGCAGTATTGTTCTTCCAGTTCCCTCAGGAATTAGAGCTTGGGTGACTGACCAAGACTTGGCCAATCAGATGCACCACTTTATTTTGAATCTAGAGGTGTTGATGCAGAGAATAAGAAGTGAGTGCTCTTTCTGGAAGTGATCACGTCTGGTTTTCAGGCCTCTGAGGGCTATGTCCAGTGACTATTTCCGGTAGTGTTGGTGGGGATTCAAGTGGCAGTGAACAGAGTTTGCTAGCTACAGTGGTGACCTCATCATACCAGTTCTGGGATATGATTTTGACTATGGTCTGCCTATATGACCTTTCTTATTCTTGTCCATTTTGCTGAACTTTTTGGCTTAGCCTTCTTGGAAATTCATGAGTTTCATGAATTATTTATTTATTTATTTAATTATTTATTCCTTCGTGAATAACCAGCATTAGTTTCTGTTGCCTGCATCTAAGAACTCTGAAAGTTACAATCCTGGTGTCAAATATCAGGCCCACAGAACACCTTCAGCTGTAATTAAAATCATGTCACTGATTTACACTAAATACATAGCTCCACGTACTTCAGGTTTAAGAAATATCTCTGGGCAATATCCAATGAGAAAACTGTGATACATACCTAATATCTCTGGGAAGTTCTAAAGGAAACAGATATTCGAGGGACAAAAATCTTTCTCCAGAATCATCAATAAAACTTGAAACTGTGTTTTGGGGCTTTATCTAAATGAAGAAGTCCAGATCCTGTTCATGCATTTCCTGAAGGCTCCCTTGACATCCTTGTTCCTTAGGCTATAAATGAAGGGGTTCAACATGGGGGTCACCACTGTGTACATGACAGTCAGGATACGACCCCCGGCCACTGAATAGCTGGTAAGGGGCCGGAAGTAGACCCAGGTGAGGGTCCCATAGAATACAGCCACCACAGTGAGGTGGGAGCCACAGGTAGAAAAGGCTCTCCACTTGCCTTTGGCTGAGGGGCTCCGGAGGACTGCTGAGATGATGCAGGCATAGGAGGCCATGATGATGGCCAGAGCTCCATTGATAACAATGACTCCTTCCGTGTGAATCATCAAGGTACTGAGGTGGGTGCTGGAGCAGGAGATCTTCATCAGAGGGTAGAGGTCACAGAAGAAGTGGGGGATCCTGTTATCTGCACAGAAGATCAGTCGGCTCATGAGAAAGGTGTGCAGCAGGGCATGAAGATGGGAGAGGATGTGGCACACGACCACCAAGTGTGAACACAGCTTCCTGTTCAGAATCATACGGTAGTGGAAAGGGTGGCAAATGGCGATGTATCTGTCATAGGCCATCACAGCCAGGAGGAAGTTCTCCATGGCTGCAAAGCAAATGAAGAAATAAGTCTGGGTTAAGCAACCCATGTAGGAAATGGCCTTGGTAGAGGAGAAAATGTTCTGCAGCATCTTGGGGACTGTGGTGGAGGTGAAGCAGATGTCTGCCAAGGCCAAGTTGCTGAGAAAGATGTACATGGGAATTTGGAGGCGTGGAGTAGAGATAATCAGGATGATGATGACAGAGTTGCCAGAAATGTTGATGGTGTACATGAGCAGAAAAAGAAGAAAGAGCAGGATCTGCTCTTTCTGGTGGGTAGAAATGCCCAAGAGAACAAAATGGGACACACTGGTCCAGGTGGTATTGTCCATCTGTTACCATTAAACAAAGAGGATTATTATTATTTTTTATTGAGATGTAATCGATATGTAACTTTATATTAGTTTCAGGTGTACAACATAGTGGTTCAATAAGTGCATGCATTATAAAATGATAACCACAATAAGTCTAGTTATTATCTATCCCCATACTTAGTTACAAAATTTGTTTTTTCTTATGATGAGGGCTTTTAAGATTTATTCTCTTAATACCCTCAAGCTTCATTCATGTTGTTGCAAATGGCAGGATTTCTGTCTTTTTTATGGCTGCATAGTATTCCATTGTGTATATGTTTATGCCTTCTTTATCCATTTGCCCAATGATGGACACCAAGTTGTTTCAATGTCTTGGCAACTGCAAATAATGTTGCAATGAACCTGGAGGCTGCATATATCTTTTAGAATTAGGGTTTTTGTTTTCTTTGGATAAATATCCAGAAGTGGAATTGCTGGATGATATAGGATTTTTAATTTTTAAAGGAGCCTACATACTATTTTCCAAAAAGAATTATTTTTATAGACCTTGATATCTGAGCAGTCTGTTTAGTTACTTTTAGTTTTGTGCTCCAGGGTAAACTACACATGGGATAACTTGGTATTGATAACAGGATCAAGTGCTTAATTATTTTCCAAAATAATGAACTATGGATTTGTCATTATCAGTAGCATCATCACTATCATCATAGATAACATTTATAGAGCACTTACTTTGAATCAAGGACTTTGCTAATTATCATATTTGATTCTTACAATAACCCCATGAGGCAAATATTATTATTATTATCATATTCATTATTATTCCAGTTTTACAAACTAGAAAATGGAGGCATAGAATGTTTAAACTCATGAAGGGCAAAATCAGAACTTAAAGTCATATTTGTCTGACTCCAGAGTATGCTAGTGACAAAATATAATACGACTTCCCAAATTAAAACTAAGACATCTAATTCATGGCAATAAAACTTGCTAATGGGCTACATAACCTTGTTAAAAGAGATTTCAAAGGGCATTTGGTTAAGTAGTGTCTATTTTGGGTAATGTGTACCCTTGGAAGTACCCACAAACTTCTCAGAGTACACAGACATGGTTTTAGGAGAATCAATTTCTAGATTTTCGACTTATTCTTTTTACTAAAATCATTTTATCTTCAAGATATCACCTCATGCATTATCCTGTCTCCCACTTACCAAAGAAAAGACTTACTTTCATCCAGCACAAATCTTATTAGATGTATTGACTCAGGAAATAAAAACTTCAAATAAACTAAAGAAGCAATAGTCAGCAATATTAAGAAAATGAATGGCTTTTTGGACTCAATAGCAAGTCTATTTTGAGATCAGGGAACTTCTAGTTCTTTGCTCTCAAAAAAATTAAAAAAGGAGAGATATTGAAGGAGACCTAATCTACTTGTCAGCACACCATTTAAAATAATTTTTGTTAGTATGTGACACTAACTTCTGTCATATTGCACAGTGTTTAGTCCTCTGGAATCTCAAAGAACAAGTCTATTATTCTTTGACATAAAAAGTCCTTAAGAAATCTAAACATGAATTAACAAAGGAAGCACTGCATGGTGGGTTTTAAAGCCCAGATACTGGACTAGAACCTGGCTCTTCCATTTAATTGTTCTATGACCTAGAGGAATTTGCTTACCCTCTATGAGTCAGCTCTTCTCATTTGTAAAATGTGGGGGAATGGTAACAGCACATTACTCATAAAGTTGTTCTGAGGATTAAATGATACTTTCTGGTCCTTGGCAAGTGTTCAGTAAATGATGACAATTATTCTGATCAATTTTTCAGACTTGTTCTGCGCTGAGTCAATGGATTTTTCTAGGAGGACAGTGTGCTGCCAACCGGGTCCCTCTACTGTGAACCTACTCTACTTTGTCACTGTCTTTGTTTTTTTTTTTTTTAATATTTATTTATTTATTTGACTATGCCAGGTCTTTGTTGTGGCATGTAGGATATAGTTTCCTGACCAGGGATTGAACCTGGGTCCCCTGCATTGGGAGTGGAGAGTCTAGCCACTGGATCACCAGGGAAGTCTCTGTCACTATCTTTAAAGTGTGGTTTCCAGAACTGAGCAAAATTCTATGAGTCTGGACTCTCATCACAGGGTAAACATAATGATTTGATCTGGCCATTATTCTTAGCTTTTTGGGTGGAGATCAAAGTTGGCAGTCCACAAGCTAGCTGTGTCCATGGCTAGCCCAAGAATTTTTAAACTTCATAGTCCAGTTGTTGGGAGAAAAAGTGCAAAGAGTTAAGAGCTGCCTGGTGGAAGGCACTTTCACATGCTTTATCACACATAACATATAGTAATCCCGACATACTTCTAGTCACATCAGTCATTTATTATCCTCATCTCACAGATGAGTAAACTAAGGCTTAGAGAGGTAAAACAATTTGCTCAGCATCACTCAGTGTTAAGTGGTTTGACTGGACTTTATACTTGTGTCTGGACACCTTGAATGCTCATATGTGTAAGGCTCTATCACAGTGCCCTTTCATTGCCCAAGCTTCTGCCCCATGAAAATGAATTTATTCATCACTCCTGGTCTATCTGCTTTCACATCCCAAATTAAAGGATGTCACCATGGAAGCACTCAAGAGAGTAAACTTTAGATGTTTCAATGACAAAAATATGGAAATTTGTAATATGCCATTGAACCATCCTGAATTGATTTCAATAGGCTATGATGATGAATGAGAACTGCAAGTTGTAGCCACATTGACTGAGCACTAACTATAAACGAGGAAGTGTTCTGAGAGCTTTATATGTGTGTTGCTCATCTGTTGATCACAGCAAGTCTGTGATCAACTGAAACTCAGAGGGATTCTGTGAAATGCTCAAAGACATTGAGTTAATAAGTGGTAGAATTGATATTTGAATTCAGTTCTAGCTGACCTCAATGTCTATGCACTTAACCCTGGGCTGTGCCAGCTCTTAAATGTGCTCTTCCCGTTCCAGTTCCCACTTTCCTCTTTGTTCTTTCCTTTCCCACTGTGCTATCTTGTGCACTTGGCCAGTGATAAATGTCTACACTATTTTTTCCTAGTTTAATCCTCATTGAACTTGAGAGTAGATATTATTGTTCCTACTTTCAGATCAGGAAAATAAGGACTGGGGGATGAATTTGCTTTCCCAGGGACACAGGGCATAGGGCTGGAGTCAGGTTGATTATAGATCTGTTTCACTCAAAAGCAAGGCTCTCTCTACCCCACTTCACTCATTTACACCTATGTTTTTTTCTCTTCCTGCATTTGGGTCCCTTTTGTTAGTCTGTCACTGTAATTGAACTCTCCTGATTGAATCAGTGGTCCTGAGTCATGGCTTAGGAAACATGGGAAGGCTGGAGAAGGGACTGAGCTGTACTCGATAGTCAGCAGGCTGTGGCTGGTACCTGGGGCAATGTCCATATAGCTCCTGTGGTAGCTGCTCAGAAGCTAGAGAGAGCCCCAGAGGTGGGGGTGGAGGGGCTCCCTGGAACCTTGGAGTCCTCACTCTTCTCTGGCTGGCAAAAGTCATTCTGTCTGACCCACAGTGCAGCATGTCAGCTCCTGACATGTGGTGTGAGGCATGGGGCTGTGCAGCCAAGACTGGGGAACTACGAGTGAAAAGTCTTGCTTTTATAGAGAAAGATATAGCTAAAGAAAAAGCAGGGTGGGGTGCAGGAATGGGTCTGGCATCAGGAATTGAAAGATTTGGGCTTTAGTCCCAGGTCTTCCATGAACACTCTGAGATCTTGGGAAAGAATCACTCCATTCTTAGGAGGGCCTCAGTTTCTTCATCTGGGAAATGGGATGAATAATACCTGCTTTTCATGCAGAAGCTCCATAAAATAACAGAGGAGGCTATGGACATAACAAGTCCTTTAACAAGTCTTATGAAACAGTGAGAAGTTTGTTTTACATTTCTACTTGGAACTTGGTTTCTGTCTAGCAAAGGTTCCCATAAATTCTGACAGTCTGATCCATGGACTTTGGTGATAATAAAGCATTTCATTCTAAAGAGACCTAAGCATTTGGATAATATTACAGTCTGTTCTCTGAGTTTCTCTGTTGGAACATTAGTGCCCAGATGTGGAAAGAAAAATCTGTGTTGGTTGTTAAGCAAGACAAAGTAGACAGCCTCGAACAGGGGCCGATTTTTGGGTCATTCAAAGCTGATTACCTACAATCCCTTCCTACCTGATTGAGGTCTCTGGAATTCCATTAGATAGTTTCTTTTTTCACTCAAGAAAATGTTCCTGAAAGGAAAAACTGTTGACTACGTGAATCCTTCATTCATTTTTGTGGCTCTGTTTTAATGAGGGGAGGGGAGAGAGTCCATCAAGACACAGAATACCTGAGGATGGCATAGGGAAGAGGCACTGTGAGGGGAAAGGAAAGGATGACCTGTGGAGTCAAGGACGAATGTCGCAATACACACCACGCTGTGTGGAGGATCAAATTTGAGAAGGATTGTCCTCCCTCCAGAATTTACAGGGAGCCTGTGTAGGGATTGTCGGAGGGGCTGTGTGAGCGTGGAGTCCTCAGCAGACACTCACCTCACTGTGGACCCCCTCTGGGCTGGAATGGGCTGGGCTTGGCACTTCCATCATCCCTTAGGCGGCGTGTGTCATCCTGTTGTGACAGCAGCTTGGATCTGTCCTCTCAGGGAAGACAGAGCAAGTTGCCCAGCAGGGAAGGGCTGACACGGTTGAGCACCAAGACTCCTGGGGGGTGCTTCTGCTTGGCAGGGGCAGGAAGGCATGTCTGGGAAAGGCGTCGGGAGGTTTTTTTATTACACACTTCTGCATGAATTTCATGGCTCCCTCCACCTCATAGTCCCAAGTGTGTCATTGTCCAAACTCACTGCCTTCTCTGGGGACTGGGGCCTGTAAAGTAGCACTTCCAATCTTAGTGGGAATATAAGTTTTAGTGACTGTGGCTTGGCAGCTTGGCTGATCCCAGGAGGGGAGGCCAGAACTTAGGGGATCATCCTGGACATGGAGTTCTCTGATCTGTGCTCCAAAATTCGACTGTAAGGTGGAATCTCAGATAAGCCCAGGTATGGTCAGGGCATAGATGGGTGTCTCCTTGCCCTGAGTCCTTGAAGATGTAGCCTCTTGTTTTACATTTCTTTCAGGTAACACACACTTATTTTAAAAAATATTTAGGGACCTCCCTGGTGGTCCAGTAGGTAAAAATTCACCTTCCATTGCAGGAAACATGGTTTTGATCCTTGGTCAGGGAACTAAGATTCCACAGGCTGTGGAGCAAGTAAATCATGTGCCACAACTGCTGAGCCCTCGTGTTACAACTATAGAGAAGCAACAAAGAGCCTGGACACTGCAACTAAGGCCCAACACATCCAAATAAATAAATAAATAGGGAAACATATTCAGAAAAAAATATTTAGCACTGAAACACGTATCAAATGAAAAGTGAGAATCTGTTTCTCATCTTTCCCATTTCTCTTCAGGGGTAATCACTGTTAGAGTTTTGACCTGTACACATTCAGACACTTTTTTTCCCCCATTTATTTTTATTAGTTGGAGGCTAATTACTTTACAATATTGTAGTGGTTTTGGTCATACATTGACATGAATCAGCCGTGGATTTACATGTATTCCCCATCCCGATCCCCCCTCCCACCTCCCTCTCTACCCGATCCCTCTGGTTCTTCCCAGTGCACCAGGCCCAAGCACTTGTCTCATGCATCCAACCTGGGCTGGTGATCTGTCACTCTCTATGCATATATATATACGTGTGTGTGTGTGTGTGTGTGTATAGAATTTTGATTTTACAAAAATGGAATCATTTGTTCTGGAGCTTTCTTTGTTTCTCTCAGATATATCATGGACCTCCTATATCACCATGGGATCTACCTCATTATTTTTTAAAGTATTTAATAGATTATTAGACGTACCATTAGTAATACACATTTCCCTAATCATGCCACTTACCTATCTACTTTTTTGGGGGGAAGGAATGGTTATTACAAAAGCAAAGCTGCATGGATATTCTTTTACAGACATTTTGTGTACATATTTTTTCAAGAAATGGAAATGCTAGATGGAAGTATTACTGGAGAAATTTAAAAAATATTTTTCAACCATTTTAGTTTCTTCTTTTTTAAAAAATTTCCAACTATATTGTTGCCCCCTTTTTCCTATGTGGTTGCTGTGCTTTTATTATTGATTTGCAGGAGTTATGCTTTAATTATGAAAATTTCTCAGGTTTTCCTTCTTGACCTGAATTACAACCCTAATTATTCTCAATGTCCAGCTCGAATAAACATTTTCTCTTTTACTTACACTCTCTGTTCATTCTGGAAACATAAATCATTAGTTTCCTTAGAACATGAAACAGAACATTTCTTGTCAACTCTCATATTTGTCAGCTCTCAAAAATCTGAAACTCACATGGACACAGACATAACTGAATGCATATTGTTAGCAATAATAACAGGTTATATATGTTGAGAATTTACTATGTGCCAAGCATTCTGTTTAAAGTGCTCAAATGTTTTTATATCATTCAGTCCTTTAAGTAGCTACATTAATTACACTCATGTTCATTGCAACATTATCCACAATAGTCAAAATATGAAAAAACCTAACTGACTGTCGATAGAGAAAATGTGGTATATATAAGCAGTGGAATATTGCTCAGTTATACAAAAGAAGAAAATTCTGCCATTTGTGACAACATGGATGGACTTGGAGGGCATGATGGTAAATGAAATAAGTCAGACAGAAAAAGATAAATACTGTATGATCTCACTTATGTGTGAAATCTAAAAACACCAAGCTCATAGAAACAAAGAGTAGATATGTGATGTCCAGGGTGTGGGTAAAATGGGGAGAGTTTGGGAAGACGCTATACATTTCCATTTATAAGACGAATAAGTTCTGGGTATATAATGAACAGTATGGTGACTGTAGTTAACAATTCTGTGTCATATACTTTAAAAGTTGTTAACAGTGTAGATGCTAAATGTTCCTAACACCCATACCCACACACATAGAACATAACTATGTGAGGTGATGGATGCATTAACTGACCTTTATTGTAGTCATGATTTCACCACGGATGTTTATCAAATCATCAAGTTCTTAAACTTCCACAAACATTATATGTCAATTATACATCAATAGCACTGGAAGAATTAAAAAAAATAAAAATGGGCAAAACCAAACTATAATGTTTAAGCACACACATGTATATGGAAAAATTGAACAGAAAGCAAGGAAGGGAAGTAATTGACATAAAAAGTCAAAGAATAATTTTTACCCTTATGGGAAAGAGAGGAGTAGTACTTTGGTAGAGGCACAGAAAACTATTTTATGATGTCGTTTATATGTGGAATCTAAAAAGTAATACAAATGAATCTTTATACAAAACAGAAACAGACTCACAGACATAGAAAACAAACTGATGGTTACCAATGGGCAAAGTGAGAAGGGGAGGGATAAATTAGGACTATGGGATTAACATACAAACTACTATGCATAAAATAACTAATAGAAGTTTACTGTATAGTACGGGGAACTATATCCAATGTCTTGTAATAACCTATAATGGGAAAGCATCAGAAAAGTATATAAGTAAAACTGAATCACTTTGCTATACACCTGAAAGCAGAACTCAGAGAAAGAATGTTCCTAAAGTTACACAGTGTGAAGCGGTGGCTTTGGTTCTGACTTGTAACTTCTGACGTTGTCTTGCGTTCTTGTTACTACAACACTAAACATTATTAGAACTGGGGAACGTGTATGCAGGGGCTTCAACTCATATAATGTAATCACTTTATTTTACAAATAGGGAAACCAAGGCTCAGAAATGTTAAATGATCCCACTCCTGGGCATACACACCGAGGAAACCAGATCGGAAAGAGACATGTGCACCCCAGTGTTCATCGCAGCACTGTTTATAATAGCCAGGACATGGAAGCAACCTAGATGCCCATCAGCAGACGAATGGATAAGGAAGCTGTGGTACATATACACAATGGAATATTACTCAGTCATTAAAAAGAATTCATTTGACTCAGTTTTAATGAGATGGATGAAACTGGAGCCCATTATACAGAGTGAAGTAAGCCAGAAAGATAAAGACCAACACAGTATACTAACGCATATATATGGAATTTAAAAAGATGGTAACAATAACCCTATATGCAAAACAGAAAAAGAGACACAGATGTACAGAACAGACTTTGGGACTCTGTGGGAGAAGGTGAGGGTGGGATGTTCTGAGAGAACAGCATTGAAACAAGTATACTATCAAGGGTGAAACAGATCACCAGCCCAGGTTGGATGCATGAGACAAGTGCTTGGGGCTGGTGCACTGGGAAGACCCAGAGGGATGGGATGGGGAGGGAGGCAGGAGGGGGGATCAGGATGGGGAACACATGTAAATCTCTGGCTGATTCATGTCAATTTAATCTAAAAAAAAAAAAGAAATGTTAAGTGATTATCCAGCTGTCACACAATATATAATGTCAAAGCCAGAATTGGAACCCAGAACTTATAGCCCCATCCTTATTCTTCCATCGATCACTGCTTGTTTAAGATAAAGTATCAGATTATTTCCTTTGTATTTCATTCTACCAATTACAATCACTCCTGTATTCTTGGACTAGAGATATCTTCCATAGTTCCTTTGTGACTTCAGCGAAATAAGAGTTTCACTTTCATGTTCATTTTCACTTCATTTCCACAATCCCCCTACCTGTGGACTAAAGGTAGGCATCTAGTAAAAATAAGCAAGAACCTTTTTGGAAGTGAGTAGCAAACTGCTCAGAGCATGGACACTTCACAGGGATGATTAGTGGTTACTGGTGTCAGTGGTCCCTTCCCTGAAATGTAAATATGAAGGAAAGAGAAGTCTCAGGTTCAGGGGCACTATAGTGATTAGGCTCTTAGGAGACCATTTTTCAACCCTCAACTCCGAGTCTTGGAGATTTGGACCTTTCTGTCCCAAGAAAGAGTGTTAAGCGTGTTTCTTCTGAGTATTTTCCCCAGTGCCCCCTTTATATCCCTGTTTCTCAGGCTGTAGATGAAGGGGTTCAACATAGGGGTCACCACCGTGTACATTACTGAGAGGACTCGGTCCTTTCCACCTGAAGGGGATGATGGAGGACATAAATAGACCCCAATAGCTGTGGTGTAAAACAGAGAGACCACAGAGAGGTGCGAGGTGCAGTTGGAGAAGGCCTTTTGCTTACCCTTTGGGGAATCGATTCTTAGGATAGCCAACACAATGTAAAAGTAAGATGTAAGGATGCAGACGAAGGGTCCAATCAACAATGTTCCTGCCACAAGGATGAGCACCAGGTCATTGACATAAGTGCTGGAGCAGGCCAGCTTTAGGAGTGGGACCAGATCACAGAAGAAGTGGGGGATGACATTGGGGCCACAGAAGGAAAGCCTGGTCACCAGGAGGGTGTGCACTAGGGCATGGAAGGTAGTGACCACCCATGACCCAGCCACCAACAAGACGCAGCGTTGGGAGTTCATGATAATGGCATAATGGAGAGGTTGGCTGATGGCCATGTAGCGATCCAATGCCATCACAGCCAGGAGAAAGTTGTCCAGATCTGCAAAGAGGCCAAAGAAATAGAGTTGTGTCAGGCACCTGCCATAAGAAATCCGTTTACTTCCTGAGCCAATATTATTGAGCATCTTGGGAATGACCGTAGAGATAAAACCAATGTCAGAGAAGGACAGGTTGGCCAGAAAGAGGTACATGGGGGTGTGGAGGTGCACGTCAGAGCCAATGGCCAGGATGATGAGCAGGTTCCCCCAGATGGTGACCAGGTACATGCCCAGGAAGAGCCCAAACAGGAGAGGCTGCTGCTCTGGGTGCTCAGAGAGGCCCATGAGAAGAAATCCATAGGTGCCCGTCTGGTTTCTTCTATCCGTGTCTGGAATTCTGTATGAAATAAATGTTATTATAAATAGCAAGAAAGTAAAATAATGCTGTGTTGGAAGTACTCTGAACCCCTGTATAAAAAAATAAAAGTGGTTTGACAGTTTTGTTTTGGTAAAGCTTCGATTTATAACTGCACATTTAAAAAGACAGTTTGGATCAGACTCTTTATAAAGTTATAGATGGATATCAACACTTGTCAGATATCTGAGGCTCCTTTGAACTATTTCAACTATCCCCATGAAACATGTCAGGTATCATGTAAAAGTGTACTTTGAATTGGACTTTGCTTTTGTTTTTTTATATGTTACTTTGTTTTTTTCACTGAGTAATAGTAGTCGAGCAAACAATATTTAACTTAATAAAGAATAAAATAAAATAAAAATAATTAATGTTGTTTATAATACAATAATATGTAATAATTATAAATAAAATAATTATATAATTAATCACCAATTTTAAAAGGTAAAATTTCAGAACAGCATGTATATTTACAACTATTTTTGTAAAATCAAAACACACATGTTCATATATGAGCAAGAACAGTGAAAGAGCACATGTTAAAGCCCAATAAGCCATCTAATACAACTTGCATTTTATGAATGAGAAAATAATAGAATCTTAAAAAGTTGCTGTAATCTGCTGTGCTGGGAGCCAGCACACGAGATCCCACCCATGACAAGGCCATGAGGAGAAGACCTGACAAGCAAGGCAGATCAGGACTTCAGGAATTTCGAAAAGCTGCCCCAGCGCTCACCTTAAAGATGATCTCTGTCTTTCTGATGCTTGCTATATTAGACTACTCCCTAATTTCTGTGACACAGGTAGAAGGCCTTCCCTGATCTCCCTCCAAACAGAATCAACTTAGAACTTTAATCAATATGTCCCCCGGACGGTGGTATCCTATAAGATTATCCAGGATGAAAGGAGTGTTTCAATTTAGACCCCTCTGCTGGCATTCTAGCCTGCTTGGCAAATGCATACTAATGCACATGACTGCTCACAACACTTTAATCATAAACAGCATAAAGAACCTGATTACATAAAGGCCCTAATAGGCACAGGGCCCTTCGGGGGTGAGGAAGCCCTATTAGAGAACATAAAATATTATTCTAAAAGTGGTTATAGTTAAAGATTTAGAAAAATAAGAGTTTAGAATTGTTCATTTTAACCAGGAATGGTAAACAGGGGCTGCCTCACCGGAGCTGCAGCGTCTTTGCGTGATAAACCTTTTAGATAAATTTAACTGATAACTTCTGCAAAAGGACTGACCTTTGTGTTCATTGAAGAATAGATTACAGGAAAACAGCTTTGCATTCACCTAGGTCATAAAATGTCAATAGGCCCCAAGGCCAGAAGATAATGTATAAGACTCTCACAAAGAAGTTGCAGGAAACACCCTGGTTTCATTAAGGACAAGCTGATGTAATATTAAACTATCTTCCCCTTAAAAATGTACTAACTTAGAATATAAAAGCTACGGTAAAAAAATAAAGATTTGCCAGACTCTGCTGCACCCCCTGTCTGGTCACTCTCTCTCTCTCTGTCTCTCTTTCTCTCGCTGACGCCGTTCATCCTGAGGGTACCCCTGGATCCTGCCGAGGCTGGACCCCGGCACTGCTGAAGACCCACACTACAACTGGTACCAGAAGCAGGTTTCCTGCAACTATTTCCAGCAGACCACTCTGTTTCCCTCGACTGACCGAGAAGGGGGAAGTATGGCCAATGACTTACAGTCTGTCCCGAGGTGGGCCAGGAAGGGTCATCGTTTCTTCACGTTAAGACAGAGGTTTGACTCTTGTGCCCTCAGTTCTCACTTGTTAAAAGTAGAGAAGCCATATTTGATGGCCAGATGAAAAGACAGCCTCCTGTCCTCTATTTAAGGAAGGGACAGGGAACCCTCATCTACTCCGATGAAGGAGAAAGGAGGGCAGGCCATTCCAGATCCTTAGTCAACCAGACTGCAGAGCAGCCCAGGAAAAGAGAAGTTATCTACGTGTCGTGTCTGTCACAATCCCCAGAGCTGCCTGTTGGAAGCAGCAGAGACATCCGGGAATACCGGTCTCTAAAGTACCCATTGTGGGAAAAACCTTGGTTCCGTGCCCGGTCCCAATCCTCAAACTCTAAATGAACTTACTCTGTGACTCGAAATTCTCTTATCTTCTCTGAACTTTGGTTTTCAGGTAAATAAGTCAAAAATATTCTCCCGAAAAAAAAAAAACATTATCCCATAATAGAAGTACATTTTTGCCATTCTATAATAAAAGTACATGAAGTGGTACCTCATTTTGGTTTAACTTCTCATCTTTCCAATTCTTAATAATGTTGAACACATTTTCATATGCCTATTAGTCATTCTTATATCTTCTTTTTAGAAGAGTCTGCCTATTTTTATTGGGTTGATTATCTTTTGATAATGATGTATAGAAATTTTAATACTGTTTATAAGGGATATACTTTATAATTTTTCTTTTAGCTTAACCCTTTTAAAAAAGCCTAAATTTTAAAGAAATATTTGACCTTTTGTTGCCATCAAGAGGATATTTTTTATTTTTTGAGTGTTTTTTTTTATTTTAATTTTTATTGAGGTAGAGTTGATTTATAGTATTGCATTAGTTTCAGGTGTAGAGCAAAGTGATTCAGTTATACATATACATATATTGATTCATTTTTTAAAAGATTCTTTTCTCATATAAGTTATTACAGGAAATTGCATAGGGTTCACTATGCTATGCAGCAGATCCTTGTTGGTTATCTATCTTATATACAGTATGTAAGTATGTGTGTGTGTGTATATAAAGTATCATATGTATATTCGTACCCTGATTTATCTCCCCCCACACCTCCAGTGTTTCCCTTTCGGTAACCATAAGTTTGTTTTCCATATCTGTAAGTCTGTTTCTGTTTTGTAAATAAATTCATTTGTATCTTTTGAAAATTAGATTCCACATATGAGTGATATCATATGGTAATCATTTTTCTCTGCCTGACTTACTTCACTCAGTATGATAATCTCTAGGTGATTCCACGTTGCTGCAAATGGCATCATTGTTTCAAATGACAGTAATGTTCCAATGTATATATGTACCACATCTTCTTTACCCTTTCTTCTGTCAATAAACATTTAAGTTGCTTCCACATCTGCATTTCCACACATCTTTCAGAATTTCCTAAAAATTTTCTTTCTTTTTATTTGAGTATTTCCTTCACAAGTCTCTTTGTGTGGCAAAACTTCTGAGGCTTTATACATCTAAAAATAATTGAAAACATCTCTATATTTAAATAGCAACTTTACTGGATATAAAAATTTGGGGTCAAAGCTGTATTTCCCTATGCATTAAAAACATGTCATTGTCTTTTTACATACAGAGTAGCTATTAAGAAGTCTGATGTGACTATGATTACTGTTCCTTTGTAGGAAAACTTCCTTTTCTCTCAGAATTTTCTCTTTGACTTTGAAATTCTTAATATCTATTAAGCCTATGGAGGTTTTTATTTTCTCTCCTTTTTGTTACTTTATAGACTCTTGAAATATGAAGTTGTTAATATTTAACTCTGAATAGATTTGTCTCCATTATTTTTCTAAATCTTTTTCTTCCAATTTTATTTTTTGTTCTTCTAGGATTCATATTACATTTTTTATTAATCTTTATTTTGCTTATGGAATAAATTGTACTTTAAAAAAATTGGAATGTAATTGCTTTACAATGCTGTGTCAGTTCCTGCTGTACAATGAAGTGAATCAGACGAATGCATACATATATCCCTTCCCTCTTGGACCTCCTTCACATCACCCCCATCCCACCCCTCTAGGTCATCACAGAACACGAAGTCGAGCTTCCTGTGCTTTATAGCAGTTCCCACTAGCTATCTATTCTACACGTGGTAGTGTGTACCTGTCAATCCCAGTCTCCCAGTTTGTCCCACTCTCCCCTGCCCCTCTTGTATCCACATGTTAATTCTCTGCATCTCTATTGCTGCCTTGGAAATAGGTCCATCTGTACCATTTTTCTAGATTCCACATATATGTGTGTTAATATATAATATTTGTTTTTCTCTTTCTGATTTATTTCATTCTGTCTGACAGACTCTAGGTCCATCCATGTCTCTACAAACGACCCTAATTTGTTCCTTTTGATGGCTGAGTAATATTCCATTGTATATATATATATACCACTTATTATTTTTTATAGTGGTAAAATGTGCATATCATAAAATTTACCATTTTAACCAATTTAAGTGCACAATTCAGTGGCATTAAGTATATTCACAGTGTTGTACAGCCACTGACTCTATCTAGGCTTTCTTCTGTAAGTTCAGGAACAATAGTGCTTCTATTCAATATTTACTGAAGATTCTAGCCAGTGAAATTAGGCAAGAAAGTAAAAGGTATCAAGATTGAAAAGAAGAGAGAAAAACTTTATTTCCAGGTGATTTTATATATATATAAGATTCTAAAGAATCCCAAAACAAACTATGAGAACTAATAAATGAGTTCAAAAGATTGCAAAGTGCAATATATAAAACTCAATGGTATTTCTACACATTAGCAAGGAGCAATGACACTAACAAAACAATTTTACTTACAATAGCACCAAAAGAATAACATGTTTATGAATAAATTTGTCAAAATCAGTGCAAAATTCATTCTTTGAAAACAGCAAAATATTGTAGAAATAAATTAGAGGTATAAATATACCTATGTTCATAGCTTAAGAAACTTAATATTGTTAAGGTAGCAAGACTCCCCAAACTGATCTATATATCTATTCAATATGATTTCTGTCAAAATCTCAGCTGGCTTCTTTGCAGAAAATGACAAGCTGATCTTAATCTACATATGCAAATTTAAGGATATCCAAACTAACAAAAAATATCTTGAAAGAGTAGAACAGTGGCAGGATTCATATGTTCCGATTTCAGATTTTGAAACTTAACATAAAACTGTGGTTATCAGGATAGTATGATACAGGCATGAGGATAGGTGTGTAGATCATTGGAATGGAGCTGAGAACCCAGAAGTAATCCCTTATATTTATATACACTTGAATTTTGATAAGGTGTCAAGACAGTTCAGTGTGGGAAAGAAACACCTTCTTAACCAATGGTACTAGGAAAACCGAACACATACAAAAGAATAAATTTGAGCTCCTTTTCCTCTATATACACAAAATTAACTCAAAGTGGACTATATTCCTAAAAGTAAGAGCTAAAATATAAAACTATTACAAGAAACACAGGACTAAACTTCCATGACCCTGAGTTTGACAAAACTTCTTTAGACCTGACACAAGTACCATAAGAAAAAAATTAGATTTCATGAAAATTAAAGCCTTCGTGCTTAAAGTAGTAGTATTAAGAAAATGAAAAGCCAACTCACTTTTCATGGGAGTGAGAAATGGGAAAATATTTGCAAGTTCAGTTCAGTTCAGTTCAGTTCAATTCAGTCGCTCAGTCGTGTCCGACTCTTTGCAACCCCATGAATCACAGCATGCCAGGCCTCCCTGTCCATCACCAACTCCTGGAGTTTACTCAAACTCATGCCCATCGAGTCAGTGATGCCATCCAGCCATCTCATCCTCTGTTGTCCCCTTCTCCTCCTGCCCCCAATCCCTCCCAGCATCAGGGTCTTTTCAAATGAGTTGACTCTTCGCATGAGGTGGCCAAAGTATTGGAGTTTCAGCTTCAGCATCAGTCCGTCCAATGAATACCCAGGACTGATCTCCTTTAGGATGGACTGGTTGGATCTCCTTGCAGTCCAAGGGACTCTCAAGAGTCTTCTCCAACACCATAGTTCAAAAGCATCAATTTTTCTCTGTGGGAGAAGGTGAGGGTGGGATGTTTTGAAAGAACAGCATGTATGTTATCTATGGTGAAACAGATCACCAGCCCAGGTTGGATGCATGAGACATGTGCTCGGGCCTGGTGCACTGGGAAGACCCAGAGGAATTGGGTGGAGAGGGAGGTGGGAGGGGGGATCGGGATGGGGAATACGTGTAAATCTATGGCTGATTCATATCAATGTATGACAAAACCCACTGAAAAAATAAATAAATAAATAAAGGAAAAAAAAAAAAAGCATCAATTTTTTGGCACTCAGCTTTCTTCACAGTCTAACTCTCACATCCATACATGACCACTGGTAAAACCATAGCCTTGACTAGATGGACCTTTGTTGGCAAAGTAATGTCTCTGCTTTTTAATATGCTATCTAGGTTGGTCATAACTTTCCTTCCAAGGAGTAAGCGTCTTTTAATTTCACGGCTGCAGTCACCATCTGCAATGATTTTGGAGCCCAGAAAAATAAAGTCAGCCACTATTTCCACTGTTTCCCCATCTATTTCCCATGAAGTGATGGGACCAGATGCCATGATCTTAGTTTTCTGAATGTTAAGCTTTAAGCCAACTTTTTCACTCTGCTCTTTCACTTTCATCAAGAGGCTTTTCAGTTCCTCTTCACTTTCTGCCATAAGGGTGGTGTCATCAAAGGACTTGCATCTAAAGTATATATGTATAACTTTTACAACTTGCTAGAAAAAATTCAGTTTAAAAGTGGACAAAGGATCTGAATAGACATTTCCCTGAAAAAAGCCAATAAGCACTTGAAAAAATGCTCAGCATCTTTAGAGAACTAAAAATCAAAACTGCAATGAGATACCACTTCAATCCCACTAGGATAATGAAAACCAAAAAGGAAAACAATTTCAAGTCCTGGTGAGGATGTGGAGAAGTTGAAACCTTCTTATATTCCTTGTGGGAATGTAAAACAGTGTGGCTACTTTGGAAAACAGTCTGGTAGTTTCTCAAAAGTTAAATATAGACTTACCATATGATCCTTCAAAATCCAGTCTTAGGTATATATTCAATGGAGATGAACACAGGCCCACAAAAATTTGTATACAAATATTCTGAGCAGCATTATTCAGAATAGCCAAAAAAAACTATAAAGGAATTCAATGTCTAGCAACTGAAGACTGCATAAATAAAACATGGTCTGTCCATACAATGAAATATTATTTGTCGATGAAAAAGACTAATACTGATTGCATACTACAGTTTTCTCACTTTAAAGATGGCAGTTCTCCCCAAGCTGTTTTATATGTTCAATGACCTCCCAAATAAAATAACAATAGTTTGGATTTGGTTTTTGCCAAGCAGAATCTAAAATTTAAATGAAAGGAAAAAATATTCAAGACAACATATTCAGTCATTTGATTTATGATAAAAATGATAAAGTGATTTTGTAGCTTTAGTGTAGAAAGGATATAATTTTTAGTAAATTTTTGTGTATCTATTGGATATTCATATGGAAAAAAATTAATCTGCATCCATATCTGAAACATACATAAGAAGTGAACCCAGATGGACTTTAAATACAAATATCAAAGCATATTAAAGATAAAACAAGAAATTTAAAAGGAAAAATCTTAGAGTAATATCTTTATGAATTTTAGATAGACAAAGATTTCTTCAACAGGACACAAACAGAATTAACCAGATTGGAAAAATATATATTACATTAAGATTAGAACTTCTGTTTGGCAAAAGAATCATTAATACATTGAACAAGCAAGCCACATAATGACAGAAAAAGCTCTCTCTCTCTCTCTCTCTCTCTATATATATATATATATATATATCCAAAAAAGGAGTCATAACTAGCATATTTAAAGAATTCATGGAAAGTAATTTATAAAAGCAGACTACCCAATAAAACAGCACCAAAGTACTGGGAACAGGTCCTTTGTAAGAGAAGATACCCAAATGATTAACAAGTAGAGGCAAAGGGACAAACTATAGGAGTTATCAGACAAACATAAATTAAAATCATAACACAGTTCTGCAAACACATAAAAATGTATACAGTGGAAAAGACAGATGGTATAAATGTGGTGAGGAAGTGGACCACACTGTTTCATGTGTTACAAGGATGATTGGTACAAACACTTTAACTTTCTGATGAGAACTATTAAGGCTGAAAATATGCATTCATTGTGAACCCCGAACTCCATTCTTAGGTGTATACACAAGTCCCAAACTGTAAACAATCCAAATGTCAATCAAAACCAGAATGGATGAATACATGAAGGCATATAGACGTGTTAGAAAACTATAAAGCCTTGAGACTGAGTTAGCCATAGTGATACTGAACCAAAAAAGTGGACCACAAAAGAGTACATATTGTATACTTTACATAAGGACAAAAACATCCAAACTGGTAAACAGCATTAGAGATCAAGATAACGGCAATAAAATAATCTGATCAAACACATGGTTTTAAAGCATACATGTCTGAGACATGTAAGTAAGGGCAGCTACTTATTTGATTTCTCTGGACTTCGTCTGTGTGTGTGTGATAAGTCGCTTCAGTTGTGTCTGACTCTTTGCAACCTTATGGACTATATATAGCCTGCCAGTCTGCTCTGTCCATGGGATTCTCCAGGCAAGAATAGTAGAGTTGGTTCCCATGTTCTCCTCAAGGGGATCATCCTCACCCAGTGATAGAACCTTTGTCGTGTATGTCTCCTGCATTGGCAGGCATGTTCTTTACCACTAGTACCACCTGGAGAGCCTGGACTTTTCTTTGCTTCTCTGTAAATTTGGAAAATCTTAGCATCCTTATAAGAGGTTGGTGTTGAGGATTAAATAAATTGCACATTAAAATTGTATATGAATTAATGCCAACTGTAATTGATACCATTCCATAGATAAACCAGTTTGGTAACTTCTTCTGAATTCCTCACACATGAAATAAATGAGATTTGGTGGTATTAAGAAAATTCATATGACTATGTGTTGATATCAGTACCAGACAGAGAAGGTTACTGAAGAAAAATATGGAGACAAGAAAGCTAAAATCTCAGGGAAGTGGATTCAAAGTCCCACAGCTTGCAGTGACCATCATAGGAAGGGCTTGGAATTTCAGTGCAGAAACATTAATACACAGAATTCAGAGAGCAGATAGGGAAAAAAATCAGGTGAAGAAAAAGAAGAGAGAAAATATAAAATGAGGCTGAGAGAAAAATGGTGTCAGTCATAAGATTTGTCCAAGTTACAGCTTCTAAAGGAAACATATTTTACAGCCTTACGAGTGCCCATGACAGACGGAAGGAACTAACGATAGCCAGGGGTGCCCATGGTCCTGAAAAATTTCTGAAGAGCATGTTTCATATCCTTATTCCTCAGGCTGTAGATGAAGGGGTTCAGCATGGGGGTGACTACCATGTACATCAATGAAGCAACTATGTCCTTGACTTTGGAGTTGCCTGATGAGGGGAAATAGTACACACCTGCAATAGTCCCATAATATAAAAACACTACGAAGAGGTGAGAACCACAGGTAGACAAGGCTTTGAAGATTCTTGTGAAGGAGGGGACCTTCAGGATGATGGCTGCCATGTGGATATAGGAGCCCAAGATACCACCCAAAGGCAAGGTGAAGATCAGTCCTCCTTCAGTGAGAATGAGCAGCTCATTGAGGGAGGTGTCGGAGCAGGAGGCCTTGAGCACAACAGCGAGATCACAGAAGAAGTGAGGGATGACAGTCCCTGCACAGAAAGTCAACTGGTCCACAAGGAGGGTGTGCAACAGAGCTTGGGCACAAGCGGCGAGCCAGCACCCAGCCGCTAGGATGACACAAAACTCATCCCTCATGATGGCAGTGTAGCGGAGAGGGTGACACACAGCCACGTGCCTGTCATAGGCCATCACGGCAAGAAGAAAACTGTCAAGGCAACCGAAGAATATAAAGAAATACACCTGTGAAATGCACCCTGCATATGTGATAGCTTGGCATCGAGTCTGCATGTTCATGAGCATCTTAGGGAGGGTGACAGATGAGAAGGAGACGTCAGTGAGGGCCAAGTGGCTGAGGAAGAAGTACATGGGGGTGTGGAGGCGAGGGTCCAGCCTGATGAGCAGGATGATGAGCAGGTTGCCCAGCACCGTGGTCAGGTACACGCCCAGGAACAGGGCGAAGAACATGTCCTGCTGCTCTGGCTGAATAGGGAACCCCAGGAGGAGGAACTCGGACACACTGCTCTGGTTCTCAGGTCTCATACCGTGCTGGGGATAAAGGGGGTTTAGGAACATCAGGAAGAATGGTAGGGATATATTCTGAACTGCATTTTCTGAGAAAACAATGAATTTTAAACTATCTTTCTATTCATTTCTAGCCCCTGTGGATGCATGCATCCTTGCTGTATCCCAATCTGGATCCAGGAAAACATCACACCCAGAAGTAGCCAACAAGACCTCAGTGCACAAAGGCCAGAGAATGATTGCTATTTCATTCAACCATTATTTATTGAACATTGAGTCTGAACCCTGCCCTCTACTCAGGATTGAAAATGCAGCAGGGGATAAGAAAGGCAAGGTCCCTTTCTTCTGGGAGAATATTTTCTGTAAACTTGCTGGGATAGTTTATGACAATGAGATGGCACCAAACCATAATACTTCACTGTGGCCGAAACAGTAGATGAGTCTCTCTAAATTGCTCTCAGGTGTTTCTGGGCTGAGGTGGTGGTGTTGGAGCCTTGTGACACATCTCCTGGGACCCTGGTCAGTGCCATTGACCTAGAGCTGTAAACTCATTTGTCCTCTAGAAATGGCTTAACACCACTTGATGTCAGGATAGCTCCCCAAACAAAATAGTTCACAGACTATCTTTCATAATGATGGTGAACACTTAGGGGATTATACTATGTTACCAGCACGATGCTAAGGGTTTTTCATACATTATTGGGCTTCCCTGGTGGCTCAGATGGTAAAGAATCTGCCTGCAATGCAGGAGACCCGGGTTTGATTCCTGGGTAGGGAAAATCCTCTGGAGAAGGAAATGGTAATCCACTTCAGTATTCTTACCTGGAGAATTCCATGGACGGAAGAGCCTGGTGTGCTACAGTCCATGGGGTAGCAAAGAGTTGGACACGACTGAGTGACTAACACTTTACATACATTTACTAATTAAATACATGAGTCAGCCTTACAACAAAATCTTTATGGTACTAAGAATTAGTGTTCTTTCTGCTTTTAAGCTTTTAGGAAATGACAGCATAAATGATATAAATTTCACAGGCATGTAGCTGATGTAGCTGTCAGAGATGGGATGCATATATATTCAAATATATATGGTGATATGTGTGTATATATACATACATAGATGGACTGTATAAAAAGATATATGGAATCTGGGGCATATACATATGTGTATATATCCTATACAGATATAGATTGAACTATATTCATATACATACATACACATGAATATACCGCACATATGTATAGGAATATGCAAATAAGAATATATAAGAATATGTATGTACTATGCATATAAAATTGCCATTTTCTGTAGGTTAAAAATGATCAACTATTAGTTACTTTGTGTAGTTCAGTCTAATACTATTCCTGTGATCAGATTCTGTGCCTTTAATATGGAAGCATCCCCTTTCATTGTTATGGGCAGCAGACACTGTGTTATTTGAGGGCTGCAAGGAAACTGAAGTTGTCCTGAATTATCTTAGTGTCTGTCTAGATAATTCCTTTCATTCATATTTGTATACTTTCCAGCTGCCAAAAGGCTCTCACATACATTAGCTTATGTTTAAGCCATGGATAATTATTGAGGGTTTGTGAGCTTCCATTTTATAGACATGTAAACTGAAATAAAAGAATTAAGTGGCCTTCCAAGGTCTTGCACCCGTTTTTTTTGGGGGGAGGGGCTCTTGCTCTCTAACTTCACTCAGCAGGGTGCCTAGTGTTTCTTTTCTGGGACATTAAGTGAAGCAAAGAGATACAAAACTTTGAGACACTCAGTCCCTCTCAGGTGTCTGAAAATGAGGGCGGATCCTTTACAGGAAATAGTCACTTGGAGCATTGGTTATATCAGTTGATGTTACCTTAGAAGAAGGTCACATAAGGAGATAATTGAGGTCATAGATGCAAGTCAGGAGCCCTCAAACACACACGCAAATCTCTCTCTCTCATGCACACACACATACCCTGCTGATCTGAGGATTTCTGTCACCTGTGTCTGAGACTCATTCTGGGGGAAGGATGACCAGTCTGGTTCAGTTCATAAACACTCATATATGTACAAGTCATAAATAACACACAAGGCAAGACATATACAATGCACAATCACATGTCACCCAACAATACACTCACAACACACCACTGGCACAGCATGACACACCTGGTAAGTGACATAAACATGCCGCAAACACATAGCTCATCACTATACATACACACCATCAGAAACATACAAGGCCAACTACAAATCAAAAATCTCACAAGACACACACCAACAACACACATGCACACCCAGTCATACACTCACTACAAGCAGCACACACACTCCCTTAATTGAGGTTTGCTTGTGCCCCAAATCCTTGCAAGGTGAAGGCAGTTAGCATGGGCAGGCTAAGCCTATTCACCACCACCACCAACCTGTCCCCATGGTGACACACACAGAGACAGAAGCAAACAACACACATTCCGGCTCTCGCTCACGAGTGTGTCACCCACAAACACAGGTCAGACACACACTAAGCTCTGGCTGCTGAGTGGAGCTTGAGCCCTGTCTGACCTTGGTTCCTTGGTGAGGTCGGGCATCCGCTCCAGCAGCCCTGATGCTAAGCGCCCACCCTGAGCTGTAATGCCTGCCTGGTGGGGGACATGCCCAATCATGACAGCAGGAGGCAGATATTTAAGATCATGGGCACTGCTCAGGAGCTGCTAATCGCATGTTACGAGGCTGATAACTAGATCTCCGTGTGCTAAAACAGGCCTGGATTGGGTCTAACTCAGGAAGAGAATCAGACTCTGAGTCAGGTACAGAAGACACACCATACACGGCTATCAAACAACACGTACACAGTCATACACAGCCCACACACACAAACTACGAAGCAATAAATACACAAGCATACACGATACACAGACGACCATCAGACAACTCGTACACAAGCATACACACACATACACACACTAATGAACACAGACATAATCACACTCAAACCCAGATAGATCCTCCAGCAGGTGCGGATTTCCAGCTCCTTCTGACCTGTGCTTGTCGTGAGTTCAGACGCCTCTTTCAGACTGTTGCTTAAATCCTCAGCTTCTCTTCATAGTCAAGGAGGAACCCCTGTGGATTAATCGGCCAATTTCTTGCTACCATTTTGGGAGTAGCATGTCCAGGAGCCAGAGGGGACTGGAGGAGTCACAGGGGAGAGTGTCTCTAATGCAAGGGCTGACTCGCATTCCTTCCTTCTCAGGCATGGTTCCAAGTTCAAACTTACCTTGGGCAGAGTTCCAGCTGGGACTCAGAATTTTTTAATTTAATTTTTAAATGATTTCAGACTTAGAAAAATGTTGTAAAGATGATAAAATGAATTTCTGTATGCCCGTCACCCACATTCCAGAAAGGCTAGCATTTTACCATGTTTTGCTTTATTATTAACATGTGTGTGTGTGTTGAATATTCACACTGTAAACCTTTGATTGGTATCCACAGTACATATATCAGAAGGCACATGATTTCGTTCAGATGTCAGAGACATCTGAATAACTCATGACAGGAAGATAATTTAAGAGAAAGTTTACCACTCACACTAAAGGACTCCTGGGGAGACCTGGGTGTGAGCAAGCAGTTGGCTTTGACAAAGGAGAGAAAGGGTTTGGGAACTCTCTGTGGTTAAGGAGTGGGACTGGGGAAAATGTTCTGCTGGAGGCGAGACCATGTGCTATGCTCTCTGATTAACTCTGTGTTGTGTATTCACGTACTGCAACATGTACCCTTCAGGCAACAAACGCCCGCTTGGCTGATGGCAGATAATCTAAGGGATTGTTAGCAACTGCAGTGACCAGGGAGCATTGCCTTTCAGTCAGGGCTTCAAGGGTGGTGGCAGGAAAACAGCATATTCAGATATTATTTTGGATATTTCTTGATTGGTACGAGATTATTTTATTTTGTTGTACAATGTTGTGGCTTCCATGACAGCACTGGTGACTCCCATGTGGTCAGCAGAATAAAGCAATTGGCAAGAATATAACATGCTTTGTGGTGAGAAGGTGGTTGGTGAGCTTTGTTTATGGGCAGGAACCCAAAATGCAGATAGTACAAGTTAAATTATGAGGTTTAGGCCTGAGTAAGAGGCCTAAATCAGTGCAGGAATAAGGGATACTTAGGGGAATAAAAGAATAATCTTCATGAGCTAAAAATCTTAGACTTAGCATTCAGTATGAGCAATCATGAACTGGTATGTTTCTGGTAAGCATTTTGATCATGGGATGATATGGGGCTACTCTGGATAGTTGCAGTTAGTATTTCATTTTTTATTAGAGCATAATTGATTAACAATGATGTGTTAATTTCTGCTGCACAGAAAGTGATCCATACATTACATATATTTTTAATATTTTCATATTCTTTTCACATTCATATTCATATTTTCATATTCTTTTCCATTGTGGTTTATTGCAGGCTATTGAATATAGTTCCCTGTGCTATATAGTAGAACCTTATTTTTTATCCATTCTACACATAATAGTTTGCATCTGTTAATAGTGAGGAGTTAGTATTTTTAAGGGAAGACCAGGAGAACAGCCAAGGTCAAGGTTCAGAGATGTGGCCTATCAAGTAGCTGAAGAGGCAGTGGGGTTGTGTTACTGTGAAGCTTTCTTTAAGATCCGTCGGATACGGTACAAAAAGGCCAGGCAGTAGAGAGGGTGCCTTTTGGCTACCCGACAATTCATATGCTTTAAAACATGGTTGTTCACTTAGTGACACTTCCATAAAAATTATTTTGTGATGCATCTTCAGGTGACAGTGGTCTATCAGAGTGAAGCTAGAAGTGCAGAGATCTGGGGAAGGAGCAGGAAGTGCAAGGATGGAAGGAGAAGCTTGTTTAGGTGGGGGTTGGACTGGGGAAGAAGGGATAGGAAGAGCAGGAGGGGTATAGAGGGTGAAGGGACCACGGGGTAGGAGACATAGAGAGGATTCAAAACTGTGGAAATGTCCACCTGGATGAGTCCGATGAATGGAGCAAAGTCACCATCCAGATGAGCCCAGCTTGAGTCTGGGGTCATCACCAGGGACGGGTCCAGCTGTGAGTCTGGTATCATCTGGTGACCCATCAAGCCAGCATGGTGTTGGCTGAGCATGAGGTCATGAACCCAACTGGGTTTATAACAATCTTGGTCTGATTTTAGGACTTTGAAGCACAAAACTTTGTTGGCCAGGGAGTCTCAGAAATGTAAAAATGTAGTTAGAAAATGAGGAACTCAGTGATTCAAAAAGATGCTGCTTTATTGGCATCACACTGGACATAAAATAACTCCAAAAGTGCTCACTTCAGTGCACCTTCAGGTTAGGCTCCCACTGACCTTTCAGTAATGGTCTTTGAGAGGTGGGAAGCGGGCGTGAATTCAAGAATCTTAATTGGTGGGGGGGCATGCAGCAAGCATATGTGCTACTTCCTGCGTGATGTGACTCCTTTTCGAGTTTAAGAGGGTCTACAGGGATTGATTTAAACACTAAAGAGAAATTTGCCAGCAAAGTGAGACTGCAATTATGACATCATCTAATGACTGGCTATGTCAGTGGTGTGGAAGAACCCACATCAGTATGAGTGAGGGCGTTGCTGAAACAGAGCCTAGAGCTATCACGTTGCCAGGTGGGTCCACCTATCAGCCTGCAGTGTGCTGGGCCAAAGTTTTTGTCCACAGTGGTCATATCCAGGCCATGAAAATCCGGAAGGCTGAGCAATAGCCTTTGTACCATGTAGGTGCTTTGACCTGAGGCATTGGTAGGACTAATTAATTTGGGCATACTGTGGTCCAGTTGATACCCCCTTTCCAGATATATTTGTCTGATGGAAGGGCCTACATAACTTGATGGAAGATGCTCCTGAATTTGACCAGTTTTAATCTTTCCTGCCCTGTCTCTGCTATCCACACTGTTGCAGGTAGGATTTGAAGCCGTGATCCCTGCTTCCTGAGTGAGATCATGGTTAGCATTATTTTAATTAAATTACCCTTTAGAGGCAGAAAATTTTGGCAGAATTTGTTACTTTGGCAGATCACCAGGGTGCCAGAGCAGCTCTGGTGTACAGCTGGGAGTGGGGCATTAAATGGTGAGTGGTTGATAACTGACAACCTGTCCTCAGTCTGGCTTCTATCCCAGTTGTAATGGGGGCAAAACTGAAAAGGAAGAATGGAAAGGAAGAGTGGCAAGGAAGAGATGAACTGGTGTCTAGTTCAAAATGATCCTCCTAAGCCCTGGCATGTGAGATGTCACCACAGAAGGTAAGGAAAGGCAGTTAGAGTGTTTTCTGTTCATTTTGGTATCAAGAAAAGAGCTCCAAGGATTAGAGTTTAGCATAATGAGGGCCACTGGTAGGAGGGATACCCATTAAGAAGACCATGTTCTGTACATCTGTGTCTCTTTTTCTGTTTTGCATATAGGGTTATCGTTAACATCTTTTTCAATTCCATATATATATGTGTTAGTATACTGTATTGGTCTTTATCTTTCTGGCTTACTTCACTCTGTATAATGGGCTCCAGTTTCATCCACTGGGAGAAGGCGAGGGTGGGATGTTCAGAGAGAAGAGCATTGAAACAAGTATACTATCAAGGGTGAAACAGATCACCAGCCCAGGTTGGATGCACGAGATGGGTGCTCAGGGCTGGTGCACTGGGAAGACCCAGAGGGATGGGATTTGGAGGGAGGTGGGAGTGGGGGGCTCGGATGGGGAACACATATAAATCCATGGCTGATTCATGTCAATGTATGGCAAAAACCACTACAATATTGTAAAGTAATTAGCCTCCAGTGAATAAAAATAAATGGGAAAAAAAAGAGGACTATGTTATTTTGTAATTTCTGGAAGATTAGTTTAAGCAGGACATCATGGTATTCTATAAAACCACAGAAAAGATTTGAAAAAGCAGTCTCATAAATATCATGTGATATCACTTACACACAGACTCTTAAAAAAATGATATGGATGAACATATTTACAAAACAGAAACAGGCTCACAGAGAACAAGTTTACCACTGGGGAAAGGTTGGGAGAGGGATAGATAGGGAATTTGGGATTGACATGTATGTACTGCTATATTTAAAATAGATAACCTACTGAATAGCACAGGGAACTGCTCAATACTCTGTAATAACCTAAATGGGAAAGGAATTTGAAAAAGAAATAAAAAAAAATACATGCTTCTGAGTGGGTGGTAATTCCCAGTTAAAATAACCTTTGGTCTACAATATACTTTGAGCCAAACTGTAAAAAAAAGGAAAAAAAAAAGACAGTCTACCCATAGTAGCACCTCAACTTTAGGTATTTGGTAGGAAGAATTGAAGCGTGAATGGCTTAGACTAGTGACTATCCTCCACTATTTCATTATCCAGAAGGTCTCTTGTGTAGATGTCTAAGCCTTGGTTGTCCATTTTTTCAGCAGAGGGAGGCTGTGATTTTTCTAGGAAGAGCCAGGGAGAGGCAAGCGCAGACTTGAGCTAACTTTTCCCCAACATCCTCTCACATTACCTCCTTCCTCTGCCCAGTCTTGACCCACGCTTCTGCCCCCACATCCCATTCCAACCCAAAACTGACTTCATTTTCTCTGTGCGTTTCCCATGTTTTGATACTGTTACTATGGTTTCCTGGATTTTTGATTTACTTCAGTTACTCAAGGATTATTTCCATGAGTGGGAGCCAGCAGTCTAAGCTAATCACCCTCTTAGCAAGAACAGGAAACCCAAGGTCTCATAGAAGTCAAACATCTCCCCTGCCACCACCCGCCCCCCCACCCCGCCCCACCTAAGGAGGAGGACCAGGGTATTTGGGGACCAGGTTTGGAATCCAAAAGAGTTCCCCTCCACCTCCTGTTCTGACTCCTTTCTGCTGCAGTTTCCAGCGTCCCCAGGAGATACCCTAGAACAATCACCACACCAAGAGCAGAGATACACACACATCCCTGGGGAAAAAACTTATCAAATGCAAAACCACCAATGCACTTGGCACTCCCTCCTGCCTGCTCCTTGGGAGAACTGGTCTAGGAGCTAGAGAAAGAAGTAGAGCAATTACTCCATATTTGTCCCTGAGGAGCAGCAGGAAACCCAGCCCCCAGAGGCCCCGGACCTAGAAACACACCCGTGGCGAGTGCACAAAGCATCTCTCACATCCGTCACTGCAGTCTGGGCGCTGCTCCCCTGCTGACCTGATGCAACCAGAGGTCTGGGTCCTCACTGTCACTGGTTAAGATAAGCCCGGCGTGCTTGAGGCGTAGTCCTCTGAGGCTAAAAGGAGACCTGTAGGAGCAGGGTGGGTTCCTTGGTAGTGATGTTTTTGGGCAGGAGAAATGTGGTGAGTGCTATGAGAAAAGGGAGGGTTATGTTTCCCTCTGAGACCCACAGAGACCCCAGTCCTGCCTCCTGCCTCGCATACTGTCCTGAGATGAGAGCTGGTAACAGCTCCCTCATGTCTGCTTTCTGTAGTGGAAGAGGTTAGTTCAGAGGTGGTTGTGATGTATAGTATTCAAGGATATGAGAAGTGGCTTCAAGGTCCCAGTGATATGATATGATGATATGATGCAAGTGACTTCATTCCAGTGAATTTGGAAAACTCATTTGTGAAAAGTATATGATAAAATTCACAAGAAGTCAATTAAGTGCTGCTCTATAGCATGCTTAGGGTTAAAGGTGGGCATTCTTACTGCTTGTGAATTAGATGAGCCAAGGACTTGGAAGCCAAGGATCGTGGATCTTAGTGAATATTTCGTAGGGATGATCATAACTTGGACTTAGGTATATACCCTGCTTTTGCATTAAATCCCTGTCTCTGGCTGTTCCTTCCCTGGTGAGATGAATGGGGAGCAATAGGCACCATGTGGAAAGATCTAGGACATGGGATGTGCACATATATGAACTAGATGGGGAGGGTCTCTATCAAAGAGAGTTGGAAGTACCACCTTTTGTACAGTCTCTGACATCTCTGTCTTCTCTCCCTTCAGAAAGTGTGGTGGCATGGACCAGAAAAACCAGTCCAGTGTCACTGAATTCCTCCTCTTGGGTCTTTCTGAGAGCCCAGAGCAGCAGCCCCTCCTATTTGGCATCTTCCTGGCCTTGTACCTGGTCACCATACTAGGAAATCTGCTCATCATCCTGGCCATCGGCTCTGACCCCCACCTCCACACCCCCATGTACTTCTTCCTGGCCAACCTCTCTTTGGCTGATGCCAGTTTTTCTTCCACCACAGTTCCCAAGATGCTGGTGAACATCCAGACTCACAGTCAGACCATATCCTATGGGGGGTGTTTGGCCCAGATGCACTTGTTCATGACATTCGGGGCACTGGATGACTTCCTCTTGGGGGTGATGGCCTATGACCGCTATGTGGCCATCTGCCGGCCCCTTCACTACTCTACACTCATGAGTCCTCTTGTGTGCATGCTCCTTCTGGCAGCATGCTGGGTTCTCACCAACCTCACTGCCCTCTTGCACACCCTGCTCATGGCCAGGCTTTCTTTCTGTGCAGACAACACTATCCATCACTTCTTCTGTGATGTGGTTCCTCTGCTGCAACTCTCCTGCTCGGATACTAGTATCAACCAGGTAGCCCTGTTCGCTGTGGGCTCCATGATACTGACAGGTCCTCTCTCCCTGATCATCCTGTCATATACACGTATCATCTCCAGCATCCTCAGGGTCCCATCTGCCTCTGGCAGGCAAAAGGCCTTTTCCACCTGTGGGTCCCACCTCACGGTGGTCTTCTTGTTCTACGGCACGGCAGTCGGGGTCTACCTGTGCCCTCCTTCATCACATTCTGGGGGTGAGGACAGGCTTGCGGCTGTGTTTTACACTGTGGTGACACCGATGCTGAACCCCTTCATTTACAGCCTCAGGAACAAGGATATGAAGGTGGCACTGAGCAGGCTTTTGGGAAATCACACACTCTCTTCTCAGGGACTTTTATCCTAAATCCATATTTTGCAGTTATACTCTGTAGAACCCATGTGTTTGTAAAGCAATACCATCCCCTACCATATTTACTTACATTTTGAGAAAAGTGATCTCAAAATCATTCACTTAAGCCCCCAAATCCTACAGTGTGAATCATCAGTGTATTTCATGAATGACAAGTACTGTCTTTTAAACACTGGGCACAGAGAGAAATTTTAACAGACTTGGTTAGGTTCCTCTCTGTCTACCACCCCTAGTTCATACTGTAGTGATCCATGGTGATGGCTTCCTTCCTGGGACAAGTCCTCTGTCTGCCTTCTTAGGGAGTTCTGGGAAAGGTCGAGGTTCTTCCTGAGTCTTTTAGCCCTTAATTGTTGTCAGCTAGAACTAATTGACAAGTTACAGAGACACTTTGGGGTGGCAAATATTACTCCACTATTCTAGTCTTTCCCATCAGAACCCTGGATTCAGGACAGGAGTGGGTGTGATTTTCCAGTACATGCTGTGCTTTGGCTGGTTTCTTTAAATACTTTTGTGTGGCTAGTCCTTTATTTGTGTCCATTTTAAATTGTCTTTTTTTATTTCCAAGTGGAGGTTATATTAAATTTCATTTTCTAGGAAAAAAAAATACTTATGGGTGGAATCATTTGGCTTTCATATCATGCCTTTAGTGGCTAATTTTCCATGCTGTCAATTTTTGTCTTTCATTAGTATGTCTAGAAAAGGGAGCAAAAGTGAACCAAATTCACAATTGTCAGTTTTACCTTTGGCATTAATTTTTTTTTTTAATTATTGAAGTATAGTTGGTTTACAATGTTGTGCTTGACTTCTACTGTATAGCAAGTGACTCAGCTATTCTTTTCCAAAGAATTTGTCTATTTCATCCAATTGGACAAATTTGTCCATACAAAGTTTGCCACTGCTGATCATTGAGAATTCTTTCCTTCCATGATATATTTAATTTTTTTCTCTCATTTTTCCTAACTATCTAGTACCTGTTTGTCAGTTTTTTTGGTTTCTCAAAGAATCAACTAGTTTCTTTTAAATGACTCTATCTGTTATCAATACTTGTCCCATATTGATGTATGGATGTGAGAGTTGGATTATAAAGAAAGCTGAGCGCCAAAGAATTGATGCTTTTGAACTGTGGTGTTGGAGAAGACTCTTGAGAGTGCTTGGACTGCAAGGAGATCCAACCAGTCCATCCTAAAGGAAATCAATCCTGAATATTCATTGGAAGGACTGATGCAGAAGCTGAAACTCCAATACTTTGGCTACCTACTGCGAAGAACTGACTCATTTGAAAAGACCCTGTTTCTCTTTCTGGGAAAGTTGAAGGTGGGAGGAGAAGGGGACGACAGAGGTGGAGATGAGTGGATGGCATCACTGACTCAATGGACAAGAGTTTGAGTAGGCTCTGGGAGTTGGTGATGGACAGAGAAGCTTGGTGTGCTGCAGTCCATGGGATCTCAGAGTTGGACATGACTGAGCGACTGAACTGAACTGAAATTATCAATACTGTATTTCACTAGTTTTGTATCTATTTTTATTGTGTCTTTCTTCTACTTACTTTTGGTATCTCTTATTGTGCCTTTCATAGCTTTCTAAGGTAGAACATTTTGTTATTTTTGTTGATGTTTTTTATTCTCTTTCAATTTAAGTATTTAAAGTGATAAATTTCCCTTTAAGTATTGCTTTATCTGAAGTTCATCAATGTTGATATGTTATCTTTTCTATGTCTTGTAACTTAAAATATTGTTTTATTTCCTTTGTGATTTATTTTTTGACTCTTGATTTTTGTATACGTCTTGTGCTTAATTTATGGAGTCCTACATATTTTATTACTCATTAATTTTTAAAAGTTTTTCTGTTTTTAATTATTTTATACTTGATTATAAAATCATTTTAGTCTCTCAGAATAGTGCAAAAATACTGAACAGTATTCTTATATACCTGATCACCAGTTTTCCCAAATACTGTAGTGTATTTATCAAAATCAGGATATTATTAATATTGATAAACTTTCATTAAATAATCAGTAGACTTTATTCAAATTTTGTTACTTGTCCCAGTAAGGTCCTTTTTCATCTAGGATCCAACCCAATATCACACATGAAATTTCACTGTCAAAATTTCCTTTAATTTTGTATAGTTCTTTTGGTTTTCATGTCCTTGATATATATGAAGTGTATTGGACAGCCTTGATTTTCATGTCCTTGATATATATGAAGAGCACTGGACAGCTATTTTGTAGAATTTTGTCCCTCATTTGGAGTTATCAAATGTTTCTTCATGATTAAACTGAGCTGATACCACTTGATATATCACAAAAGTGAAGTTATATCCTTATTACATCATATCAGAAAGTGAATAGAGTTGGTATGTTTTTCTCTCTCAGTTTAAGTGCTGTTCGTCTTTATTTGTGACATAAACTATAAATATCTTTTTTTTTGGTTTGTCAATTGTCTTTTAATTTGTTTGCAGGGTTTCTTTGTCATGAAAAGTTTTAAGTTTTGATATGATCAAATTTATCCAATGTATTACCTCTTGATTTTGAATGAAAGTTTTCCTCAATACTGATGTCAAAGGGAAATTATCATGTTTCTTCCTAGCACCTGTATGACAAATGGCAATTCCCTTACACTAGGACATTTGTTAAACAATGCATCTTTGTACCATTATGTAAGTTCTATCTGTACATACTCTAAATTTTCATTTCTGCATGTTATTCTACTCTGTTCTATTCACTTGCCTATTTGTTGATTCATTCACCAATTCCACACTCTTTTAACTACTGCATTTAAGACACACTTTCTATCCTTAAGCAGCTAAACATAGAGATCCAAAATAGCTAAAGGTTATAAATACATCAAGGCTGTATATTGTCACCCTGCTTATTTAACTTATATGCAGAATACATCATGAGAAACGCTGGGCTGGAAGAAGCACAAGTTGGAATCAAGATTGCCAGGAGAAATACCAATAACCTCAGATATGCAGATGACACCACCCTTATGGCAGAAAGTGAAGAGGAACTAAAGAGCCTCTTGATGAAAGTGAAAGAGGAGACTGGAAAAGTTGGCCTAAAGCTCAACATTCAGAAAACTAAGATCATGGCATCTGGTCCCATCACTTCATGACAAATAGATGGGGAAACAGTGGAAACAGTGGCAGACTTTAGTTTTTGGACTCCAAAATCCCTGCAGATGGTGATTGCAGCCATGAAATTAAAAGATGCTTACTCCTTGGGAGGTAAGTTATGACCAACTTAGTTCAGTTCAGTTGCTCAGTTGTGTCCAACTCTTTGTGACCCAATGAACCGCAGCATGCCAGGCCTCCCTGTCCACCACCAACTCCTGGAGTCCACCCAAACCCATGCCCATTGAGTCAGTGATGCCATCCAACCATCTCATCCTCTGTCATCCCCTTCTCCTCCTGCCTTCAATCTTTCCCAGCATCAGGGTCTTTTCAAACGAGTCAGCCCTTCGCATCAGATGGCCAAAGTATTGGAGTTTCAGCTTCAACATCAGTCCTTCCAATGAACACCCAGGACTGATCTCCTTTAGGATGAACTGGTTGGATCTCCTTGCAGTCCAAGGGACTCTTAAGAGTCTTCTCCAACACCACAGTTCAAAAGCATCAATCCTTCGGCGCTCAGTTTTCTTTATAGTCCAACTCTCACATCCATATATGAGCACTGGAAAAACCATAGCCTTGACTAGATGGACATTTGTTGACAAAGTGATGCCTCTGCTTTTTAATATGCTGTCTAGGTTGGTCATAACTTTCCTTCCAAGGAGTAAAAGTCTTTTAATTTCATTAAGCCAACTTTTTCACTCTTCTCTTTCACTTTCATCAAGAGACCAACCTAGACAGCATATTAAAAAGCAGAGACATTACTTCGCCAACAATGGTCCATCTAGTCAAGGCTATGGTTTTTCCAGTCATTATGTATGGATGTCAGATTTGGACTATAAAGAAAGCTGAGTCCTGAAGAATTGATGCTTTTGAACTGTGGTGTTGGAGAAGACTCTTGAGAGTCCCTTGGACTGCAAGGAGATCCAACCAGTCCATCCTAAAGGAAATCAGTCCTGGGTGTTCATTGGAGGGACTGATGTTGAAGCTGAAACTCCAATACTCTGGCCACCTCATGTGAAGAGCTGACTCATTTGAAAAGACCCTGATGCTGGGAAAGATTGAGGGCAGGAGGAGAAGGGGACAACAGAGAATGAGATGGTTGGATGGCATCACCAATCCAATGGACATGAGTTTGGGTGGACTCCAGGAGTTGGTGATGGACAGAGAGTCCTGGCATGATGCAGTTCATGGGGTCACAAAGAGTCGGACACGACTGAATGACTCACTGAACTGAAACACCTGTTTAAAATAATTTTATAGAAAAGGTTTCAAAAGTATGTGAATACATACAGAAGTGAATTAATAATTCTGTCTGGGTGGATGAATCCAGGACAATTTCATTCAGAAGGAAGCATTTGTAATGGGCCTTGAAGTGAGGGTAGGTCATTGCAAAATAGAAAATAGGAGAAGTTTATTAAGGCAGGAGAAACATATGAAAAGATACAGAATAATGTGAAGAAAGGAAGATGACAATCTATCACTTTATAGCTGAGGGGACATGTGAATCTAATGTTCCTGATCCCAGGATCTCCAGTCATTTTATTGATGTCAACTTGACAACATATGCAAACTTGGAACTGCCACTTAAGATGGCTCCTGGCCATTCATTGGTTAATGTCTGCTTATTGTTCAATTAATCCTAAAACACCAAAAAGCAAGAAAGGTTGGTGGAACCAACATTTGTTGAGACTTCAGGCAGCAGGAAAATTCAGGGATTTACCACTCTCTGGTAATGCTGATTGGCATCAGTAGAAAGCATGGAGAGTAGCAGAGAATTATAATTGCATGCACCATTCAAGGAAAAGATGATCCAGGGTCATGATAGAGCCTTACTATTGAGATACATCCCCAATGTCTTTTTAAACTTGGAAACAATTTCTTGGTACCAGAGATTCACTCACTAGGGAAAAAGTTAGGGTGGGCATATCACTTGTGCTTTTACAATGGCACATGTCAAGCTTTTCTCTGATAGGAGGCGGAAGGGAAGAGAATTTGGAAAAGAGAGGAGAAAAGAAGAGAGAATTCTGTATTATTTGTGTTTTAAGCAGAATTTGCAGAGGATAGCATATGTCTGAGATACTGTGTTAAGCATTTTATATGTGTTTTCATTTATATGAATTTTCACAACAGCTTTAGATGACAGTTACTGTAGTTGCTATTAAATGCTATTCATATGTTTATATTTGGAAACTGAGATGCAGAGATGTTGAGAACTTGCTGAAAGTTACACACATAGTGAATAGTAAATTTAATGCATAAACCCAAGTATTTCTGACAATAATGTAAGTCTTACTTTCATTAAAAAAGCTATTTTGATAGTCTAAGTTTATCAGTGAGATGTCAGTAGAGTCTAGTTATGTGGGGAAGAAATACAGAGTACAATGCAGGTTCCAAACTTTCTCCTACATTTTATTAAAAAATCCTCTGCAGATGGTTAGGATATATCCTTAGAAGCATCACATCCCTAGGGGATATGCAATAATGAAACTGATACAATTACATTTTAAAGCAGATCTAAACAGAGACTGTTGCCATAGTGCTGAAGAATGAAGATGGTTCAGTAAAAGATACTAGGTAAAAGTCTCAAACAATGTGGTCCCAAGTTCCCTTCTCTCTGATCATGTGGCTTGATTCACAAGTCATTTCAGGATATCTAAGTAAGGACTTATGCTCAAGAAGTGGGTGTGCACCCTTAAGAAGAGAGAATCTCTGAGGCTGTTTCACACTCTCATTCTCCAGCTTCTTATTTGCTTTATCTTGTTTTCAATTATTTGCTCGTACTGGGAGAAGTTGTTGATTGGAACTGAGTTTGTGGACAATGAAGGAAGCAAAAAAAAAAAAAAAAGAGAGAGAGAAAATTAGTAATGGAGAAGAATACGTGTATTTCATGTCCACTGAACCATTAAGCATATGCATTTTGGACTAGGATCAGTTCAGTCGCTCAGTCGTGTCTGACTATTTGTGACCCTATGAACCGCAGCACGGCCAGGCCTTTCTGTCCATCACCAACTCCCGGAGTTTACTCAAACTCATGTCCATCGAGTCGGTAGGTGGACTAGGATACCTCAGTTCAAATTCTGACTCTGCCACTTACTAGCTGTGTAATGTCAGGTAAATCACTTAACCTGTTTGAGGATCAGGGTGTTTGGGAACCAGGTTTGGAATCCAAAAGAGTTCCCCTCCACCTCCTGTTCTGACTCCTTTCTGCTGCAGTTTCCAGCTTTCCCATGAGATACTCCAGAGCAACTATCACACCAAGAGCAGAGATACACACACATCCCTGGGGGAAAAACTTATCAAATGCAAAACCACCAATGCACTCGGCACTCCCTCCTGCCTGCTCCTTGGTGAGAACTGGTCTAGGAGCTAGAGCAGGAAGTAGAGCAATTATTTCATATTTGTCCCTGAGGAGCAGCAGGAAACCCAGCCCCCAGAGGCCCCGAACCTAGAAACACGCCCGTGGCGAGTGCACAAAGCGCCTCTAACATCCTTCACTGCAGTTGGGGCGCTGCTCCCCTGCTGGCCCAATGCAACCAGAGGTCTGGGTCCTCACTGTCACTGGTTAAGACGAGCCCTGGGTGCTTGAGGCATGACTCTCTGAGGCTAAAAGGAGACCTGTAGGAGCAGGGTGGGTTCCTTGGTAGTGATGTTTTGGGGCAGGAGAAATGTGGCAAGGGCTGTGAGAAACAGGAGGTTTAGCTTCCCTCTGAGACCCACAAAGACGCCAGTTCTGCCTGCCTCCTCTCAGAGCATCCTGAGATGAGAGCTGGTAATGGCTCCCTTATGGAGCAGATCCTCTATATCTGCTTCCTGCAGTGGAAGAGGTTAAGTTCAGAGGTGGCTGTGATATATAGTATTCAAGGATATGGGAGGTGGCTTTAGAGTCCCAGTTTGTATTCACTACCTTGTGATATTATACAAGTGATTCACTTTACTGATTTGGAAAGTTCATTTGTGAAATGGATATAGTAAAATTGATGAGTAGTCATTTCAATATTGCTTTATAGCATGCTTAGGGTTCAAGGTGGCAGCTCTTATGGCTTGTGAATTAGATAAGCCAAGGACTTAGAAGCCAAGGATCGTGGATCTTAGTGAATATTTCGTAGGGGTGATCATAACCTAGACTTAGCTTTTCAACTAGTTCACATCACCTTGCTTTTGCATTAAATCTCTGTCTCTGGCTGTTCCTTCCTAGGTGGGATAAACAGGGAACAATAGGCACCATGTGAGAAGATCCAGGACTTGGGATGTGCACATATATGATCTGGATGAAGGGGCGTCTCTTTCAAAGAGAGTTGGAAGTACCACCTTTTGTACAGTCTCTGACATCTCTGTCTTCTCTCCCTTCAGAAAGTGTGGTGGCATGGACCAGAAAAACCAGTCCAGTGTCACTGAATTCCTCCTCTTGGGTCTTTCTGAGAGCCCAGAGCAGCAGCCCCTCCTATTTGGCATCTTCCTGGCCTTGTACCTGGTCACCATACTAGGAAATCTGCTCATCATCCTGGCCATCGGCTCTGACCCCCACCTCCACACCCCCATGTACTTCTTCCTGGCCAACCTCTCTTTGGCTGATGCCAGTTTTTCTTCCACCACGGTTCCCAAGATGCTGGTGAACATCCAGACTCACAGTCAGACCATATCCTATGGGGGGTGTTTGGCCCAGATGCACTTGTTCATGACATTCGGGGCACTGGATGACTTCCTCTTGGGGGTGATGGCCTATGACCGCTATGTGGCCATCTGCCGGCCCCTTCACTACTCTACACTCATGAGTCCTCTTGTGTGCATGCTCCTTCTGGCAGCATGCTGGGTTCTCACCAACCTCGCTGCCCTCTTGCACACCCTGCTCATGGCCAGGCTTTCTTTCTGTGCAGACAACACTATCCATCACTTCTTCTGTGATGTGGTTCCTCTGCTGCAACTCTCCTGCTTGGATACTAGTATCAACCAGGTAGCCCTGTTCATTGTGTGCTCTATGATACTGACAGGTCCTCTCTCCCTGATCATCCTGTCATATACACGTATCATCTCCAGCATCCTCAGGGTCCCATCTGCCTCTGGCAGGCAAAAGGCCTTTTCCACCTGTGGGTCCCACCTCACAGTGGTCTTCTTGTTCTACGGCACGGCAGTCGGGGTCTACCTGTGCCCTCCTTCATCACATTCTGGGGGTGAGGACAGGCTTGCGGCTGTGTTTTACACTGTGGTGACACTGATGCTGAACCCCTTCATTTACAGCCTCAGGAACAAGGATATGAAGGTGGCACTGAGCAGGCTTTTGGGAATTCACACACACTCTTCTCAGGGACTTTAATCCTCAAGCCATATTTTGCAATTTCACTCTGTAGAACTCATGTGTTTGTAAAGCAATACCATCCCCTACCATATTTACTTACATTTTGAGAAAAGTGATCTCAAAATCATTCACTTAAGCTCCCAAATCCTACAGTGTGAATCATCAGTGTATTTCATGAATGACAAGTACTGTCTTATAAACACTGGACACAGAGAGAGATTTTAACAGACTTGGTTAGGTTCCTCTCTGTCTGCCACCCCTAGTTCACACTGTAGTGATCCATGGTGATGGCTTCCTTCCTGGGAGAAGTCCTCTGTCTGCCTTCTTTTAGAGCGTTCTGGGGAAGGTCGAGGTTCTTCCTGAGTCTTTTAGGCCTTAATTGTTGTCAACTTGAACTAATGGACAAGTCGAAGAGATACTTTGTGGTGGCAAATATTCCTCCACGAGTCTAGTCTTTCCCATCAGAACCCTGGATTCAGGACAGGAGTGGGTGTGATTCTCCAGTACATGCTGTGCTTTGGCTGGTTTCTTTAAATACTTATGCGGAGTCATTTGGCTTTCATATCATGTCTTTAGTGGCTAGCTGTCCACGCTGTCAATTCTTGCCTTTCATTAGTATGTCTAGAAAAGGGAGCAAAGTGAACCAAATTCACAATTGTCAGCTTTACCTTTGGCATTTATTTTTTAAAAAAATTATTGAAGTATAGTTGGTTTACAATGTTGTGCTTGATTTCTACTGTATAGTAAGTGACTCAACTATTCTTTTCCAAAGATTTTGTTTATTTCATCCAGTTGGACAATTTTGTCCATGTAAAGTTTACCACCACTGATCAGTGAGAATTCTTCTTCCTTCTGTGATATATCCAACTGGCTTTCTCTCATTTTTCCTTACTATCTGGTAGCTGTTTATCAGTTTTGCTGATTTTTCAAAGAATCAAAATTTTTTTTTTTATTGTCTCTTTCTCTTATCAATACTGTGTTTCAGTACTTCTGTGTTTATTTTTATTATGTTTTCCTTCTACTTATACTTTTATATTTATTATACTTCCTTCTACTTATACAGATACTTCTGGTATCTTTTATCCTGCCTTTTATAGCTTTCTAAGGTAGACATTTTGTTATTTTTTGTTGATGTTTTTATTCTCTTTCAATGTAAGTATTTAAAGTGATAAATTTCCCTTTAAGCAATGCTTTATCTGAAGCTGGTCAACCTTGATATGTTGTCTTTTCTACATTTTGCAACTTAAAATATTATCTTATTTCCCTTTTTTTTTTGGACTGATGATTTCTTTTCAGAAGCATGGTGGTTAATTTAGGGGTTCCTACATATTTCATCATTTATTATTTGTTAAACTTGTTCTGTGTTGAATTATTTTGCACTTGATTACAAAATCATTTTTGATTCTCAAAATAGTGTAAAATAGTGAATAATATTCTTATATATCTGATAACCAGTTACTGTAATGTACTTATCAAAATCAAGGTATTAATATTGATAAACTTCTATTAAATAATCAGTAGACTTTTTTTCAAATTTTGCTACTTGTCCCCGTAATGTCCTTTTTAAGCTAGGAGCCAATCCAGGATCACACAGTATATTTCACTGTCAAATTTCCTTTAATATTGTAGAGTTCTTTTGTTTCTTATGTCCTTGATATATATGAAGAATACTGGACAATTATTTTGTAGAATTTTGTCCCTCATTTGGAGTTATCAGATGTTTCTTCACGATTAGACTGAGCTGATACCAGTGTGACATATCACAAAAGTGTAATTGTCTCCTTATTACATATATCAGGAAGTGAATAGAGTTGGTATGTTTTTCTCTCTCAGTTTAAGCACAGTTTGTCTTTATTTGTGACATACATTGCAAATATCTTATTTTTTTTCAATTTGTCAATGATCTTTTATTTGGTTTACAGGGTTTCTTTGTCGTGAAAAGTTTTAAGTTTTTATATGATCAAATTTATCCAATTTGTGTTACCTCTTGATTTTGAATGAAAGTCATTCTCAATACTGATGTTAAAGAGGAATTTACCATGTTTCTTCCTAGGACCTGTATGACGAATGGCAATTCACTTATTCTAGGACACTTATTAAAACAATGCATCTGTGTACCAGAATGGAAGTTCTATCTGTATATACTCTAAATTTTTATTTCTGAGTATTCTATTCTATTTTGTTCTATTCACTTGCCTATTTGTTAATTTATTTACCACTTCCACACTCTTCTAATTACTGCATTTAAGACACACTATCTATCCTCAAGCAACTAAACATGTGGACCCAAGATAGCTAAATGTAAACATCTATTTACAATCACTTTATAGAAAAGTTTGCAAAAGTGTGTGGGTACATGCATGTGTAAATTAATAATTCCCTCTGGGTGGGTGAATCCAGGAGGATTTCACCCAGAAGGAAACATTTGTAATGGGCCTTGAAGTGAGAGTAGATCATTTCAAAACAGAAAATAGAAGTGTCCAAGGCAGGAGAAATATCTGAAAAGATACAGAATAATATCAAGAAAAGATGAGAATCTATTGCCCTATATATGAGGCAACATGATAATCTATTGTTCCTGATCTCAGGATCTCCAATCATTCTCTTGATGTCAACTTGACAATGTGTGCAGACTGGGAACTGCCACTTACGATGGATCCTGTCCATTAATTCATTAGTTAGTGTCTGCTTTATGATTCAATTGATCCTCAAACACTAAAAAGCAAGAAAGGGTGGTGAAATCAACATTTGTCTAGACTGCAGGCAGCAAGAAAAGTCAGGGATTTGCCACTTTATTGTAACCCTGATTGGCATCAGTAGAAAGCATGGAGAGTAGCAGAGAATTATAATTGCTTGCACCATTGAAGGAGAAGGTGGTTCAGATAGAGCCTTAGTATTGAGACACATCCCCAGTACCTTTTTAAACTTGGAAGCAAGTTCCTGATACCAGAGCTTCACTCACTAGGAAAAAGTTAGGGTGGACATATCACTTGTGCATTTACAATGGTAAATGTCAGGCTTCTCTCTGACAGCAGGTGGAAGGGAAGAGAGAAGTTGGGAAGGAGAGAAGAAAAGAGAGAAAAAAGAAGAGAAAATTCGGTATTTGTATTTTACACAGAATTTGCAGATTATAAGCATCACTGTGATAAGCATTTTATGTGTTATCATTTATATGAATTTTCACAGCAGGCTTAGATGATAGTTACTGTAGTTGCTATCAAATACTATTCATGTGTTTATATATGGAAGCAGACTCAGAGATGTTGAGAACTTGTTGAAAGTCATACAGACAGTGAACAATAAATCTAATTTATAAACCCTAGTATTTCTGATACTAATGTAAGTTTTACTTTCATTTAAAAAACTATTTAAAAAATCTGAGTTTATCAGTGAGATCTCAGTAGAATCTCAGTTATGTGGGGGAGAAATACAGAGTGCAGTACAGGTTCCAAATTTCCTCTTATATTTTATTAAAAAATCCTCTGCAGATTGTTAGAATATATCCTTAGCAGCATCCCTGGGGAGATGCACTAGTGAAACTGATACAGTTACTTTTTAAAGCAGATCTAACCTGGACTGTCACCATATTGCTGAAGAAAGATGATGGTTTCATGAAAGAAACTTGGTGAGAGTCTCAAACAATAGGGTCCCAAGTTCCCTTCTCCCTGATCATGTGGCTTGATTCACAAGTTATTGCAGGATATCTAAGTAAGGGCTTATGCTCAAGCAGAGGGTGTGCACTCCTAAGGAGAGAGAATCTCTGGGCCTGTTTCACACTCTCATTCTCTAGCTTCTTATTTGCCTTACCTTGTTTTCAAATCATTTGCTCGTATTGGGAGAAGTTGTTGATTGGAACTGTGTATGTGAACAATGTGAAGCAAGAAAAAAAAAAAGACAGAAAGCTAGTAATTGAGAAGAATATGTGTATTTCATGTCCACTGAACCAAGTGTATGCATTTTGGAATCAGATATCTCCGTTCAAATTCTGACTCTGTCACTTACTTCCTGTGGTAATAATTAATTATTTCGGGTATATAATTTAGCCTGTTTGAACCTTTGCTTTCTCTTCTGCACAATATTTGCCTCAAAGTTTCATGTTGTCTATTGCTGAAAATAATGAAGATCTAAGTAAATTTACACAACAGAGTACTTTGAGATTGATACATGCAAAGAATTCACCTGCCAATGCAGAAGATGAGATGCAGGAGATATGGGTTCTATCCCTGGGTTGGGCAGATGCCTGTAGAAGGAAATGGCAACCCACTTCAGTATTCTTGTCTGGAAAATGCCATGGATGGAGGAGCCTGTCAGACTATGATCCGTGGGGTTGCAAAGATTCAAACATGGCTGAGCAACTGAACACACCCACCCATTTAAAACGGATAACTAACAAAGACCTACTGTATAATACAGGAAACTCTACTCAATATTCTGTAATAACCTACATGAGAAAAGAATTTGAAAAAGAAGAGATATATGTGTATGTATAACTGAATCACTTTGCTATACACCTGAAACTAATACAATTTTGTAAATCAACTGTTCAGTTCAGTTCAGTTCAGTTCAGTCGCTCAGTCATGTCTGACTCTTTGTGGCCCCATGAATTGTAGCACGCCAGGCCTCCCTGTCCATCACCAACTCCTGGAGTCTACTCAAACTCATGTCCATAGAGTTGATGATGCCATCCAGCCATCTCATCCTCTGTCGTCCCCTTCTCCTCCTGCCTCCAATCCCTCCCAGCATCAGGATCTTTTCTAATGAGTCAGCTCTTCGCATGAGGTGGCCAAAGTATTGGAGTTTCAGCTTCAGCATCAGTCCTTCCAGTGAACAACCCACAACTGATCTCCTTTAGGATGGACTGGTTGGATTTCCTTGCAGTCTAAGGGACTCTCAAGAGTCTTCTCCAACACCACAGTTCAAAAGCATCAATTTTTCGGCACTCAGCTTTCTTCACAGTCCAACTCTCGCTGTACTCCATTATAAAATAAAAATGAAAAAACTCAAATGATGATGCACATAATAATGAACTTTCTGGGAGTTTACCATAAAAAATGAATTTGCATACACACACATATTTTTTTCTTCTAACCTTTCCAGAAACCCTGCGTGGTAGAGAGTGTTTTATTACTTTCTTTTGTGAGTAAGGAAATTGTGTCTCACTGAGGTTATTCAATTTGCCCTGGGTTGGAAAGCTAGCAGGTGGCAGATGCAGAATTTGGATGGAGGAACCAAGGTAACTCTGTAAGTTGATTTCCCCTGAATTCCTCCAAATGATTTCTTTGACCTCATGGAGACTGCAGTGCCCTTCTGCTCAGAAGTCTCTTCAAGGCACTCTTCATGTCTCTGTTCCTCAGGCTGTAGATGAATGGGTTCAGCATGGGGGTCACCACGGCATACATCACTGCTGCAATCCTGTCCTTGCTGGCTGAATCCGCAGAGGAGGGAATGAAGTACACCCCAATAGCAGACACGTAGAACAAGCAAATTGCTGAGAGGTGGGAGCTACAGGTGGAGAAGGCTTTCCACTTCCCACTCGCTGATGGGATGTGCACTATGGCAGCCACAATGCGGGCATAGGAAATGACAATCAGCAAGGGGATCAAGATGGTTAAGGCCCCTCCCCAGTATGTCAACACACACCTGTTGGCATAAGTATCAGAACAAGAGAGCTTCAACAGGGGGAGAAGTTCACAAAAGAAGTGGGGGATGATGCTGTCAGTGCAGAAGGATATCTGAGCCAGGAGAAGGGTGTGGGTTAGAGAGTATGCCTGAGCAAGGATTAGGGACATGACTACCAGCAGGATACAGCATCTGGGACTCATGACCAAGGTGTAGTGAAGAGGGTGGCAGATGGCTACCAGCCGGTCATATGCCATCACTGCCAGGAGGAAAACATCTAGACCAATGAACCACAGGAAGAAGTAGATCTGACACAGGCATCCAGCATAGGTGATGGTATGCCTGTGAGCCTGGATGTTCACCAACATCCTGGGGACCGTGGTGGATGATAAACCCAGGTCAGTGAGGGAGAAGTGGGCCAGGAAGAAGTACATGGGGGTGTGGAGGTGAGGGTCAGAGACAATGGCCAGGCTGATGGCAATGTTCCCCACCATGGTGATCAGGTACATGCTCAGGAAGATGCCAAAGAGAAGAGGCTGCAGTTCCTGGTGCTCAGACAGGCCCAGGAGGAGGAATTCAGAGACACTGAACGTGTGGTTTCCTGGTTTCATCTCACTGGGGTAAACTAAGGAATAAAATGAAGGATGATGCTTCCGAAACTTTTCTTGCCCTTGTATTGTCTAGATGTAAACAAAAGCATAAAATAAAGGTGTAATCAGGATATTAATAGCTGTGCATTATCTCATTTAAACCTAAACAGATCTGTGAGATTGTTTTTATTATACCCATTTTATTGATAGAGGAATGAGTTTCTTTGAAAGAGTCAGAGGTAAAGTTTAAACCTGGCAATTCTGATTTTAGAGTTTGCAATCTTAACCTCCTTACCAGTCTGCCTCTGATTTGGCACCCAGAACTCACTCATTTATTCATTCCACATATTCAGTGAGTACTGACTATAACTAACTACCAGAGAAACAATGGTTCCTGCCTTTCTGTGGCTAACATGCTAGTCAGAGGAGTCCTGTAATATACAAATACTTACATAAAAAACAAAGAAGAATTAAAATGAAGGCAAAATATAGCGATCACTAGAAGATTGCTTTAAATTTTGCGGTCAGCAAAGAACTCACCATGAATGATTAAAAAGGAGCCAACCAAGTAAAGAATTGTGGGAAAGAGTGTTTGCAGGAAGTGTAAACAGGGCATGAGCACATATATTTGGAGGAGCAGAAGGAAGGCAAGTGGGGCTCAAATATGGTAGGTGGAGAGGGGTAGGGGAGGCGGAGAGGGGTAGGAGAAGGGAGAGGGGTGGGAGGGGCGTATAAGGGTAGGCAGAGCACGTACACCGCGGAGTGAAGATTCCCGGTGACGTTGGAGACCTGCTGGCATGGGTGGGTCTTTAAACAGCAGACGGGATCAGTCATGGGATCTGACTGATGGTGTGGAACGATCATTCTGCTACTGTGGGGAGAAGGACTGTAGCGGCAAGAATGACTATTTAGTGCAAGGAGACCAGTTAGAAAATTCAGGGACTTCCCTGGTGGTCCAGTGGTTAAGAATGCACCTTGCAATGCAGGGGACAGTGAATTAAACTGCACACGCCTCAGGACAACTGAGCCCTACATGGTGCAATGAAAGATCCCGCATGATGCAGCGAAGATCAGAAGCAGCAATCAACAGATAGATAGATAGATAGATAGATAGGTAAGTATTTTCTCAAAAGAGAAAATTCATATAGGACCCAGCCAGGTCCTATGAGACAGGATGAAGTAGCTGGATTTGGTGATGATTTAGAGAGTTTAAGGACTTGCCCAAGAAACCAGAAGTGGTAGACAGGGATATGGAGTAGATTAAGGCTTTTCACTCCTCCGGCTGCACTCTTAGAGGTACAAGTGGTAAAATTCTCTGAAGTAAACAGGAAAGGATTAAGGTGATTTCTTTTATCAATGGAATCTGTTTAAAAATTATATAGCTTAAAATATGCAAGAAATGGTCTCTTTCTAGAATATTTCTCAAGTGGCAAAAATCCCTGTAATGCCCTGGAAACATTAATGGAAATTGCTTGTTAGTTTTCTTTGCCCTTCTAGAGAAAATTATTATTGTTACAGTTTAGCCAGCAATATTTACTCTTTTACTCTGTATTTATTTAGTCTCAGCATTTTTCTTTACTGATTGTATTCTCTGAAGCTTTTTAGTTGTATTACTTCTAGTACTTTCTAGTTTTTTAAGGTGATCACTGACTTGTTTTCAAACTTTTTTTTTAATTAAATCTTTTAAAGTGAAAAAAAAAAAAAAGAAAAGAAAAGCAGAGTGCCAGTGATACAGATGACTCTGAATTATTCTCAGAAGAGGGAGAATTAAAAAGGCAAAGGCTTCAGGGACCATTTTCAGGACTGTGGATAGATATATAAATAATTTCTGATGTGTTTCCTATGTGACAATGACTTCTATCCATTGCAACATTTACACCATGCATCTTTACCCTGCATTTCCAGATCAGGAAAGCTCAGAGAGGCTAAGGGACCGGATTAAGATCACACAGCTATAAGGGAATAAGTCAGTATTCAAACTAAGATCTCTCTTCAACCAAATCTGGAACTTGGTCCATCATGCAATTCTAACTCCTAAGGCAGGCCTTTATTTTCTCATGGGTACTAGAGAGGGATAAAGTCCCTGATGCTGGTAAATATTGAGGGCAGAAGGAGGAGAGGGCATCAGAGGATGAGATGGCTGGATGGTATCACAGATGCAATGGACATGAACTTAGGCAAACTTAGGGAGATGGTGAGGGACAGGGAGGCCTGGTGTACTGCAGTCCATGGGGTCACAAAGAGTCCGACATGACTGGGTGACTGAACACACACTAGAGATATTTGTTAACTACTTTGTAATCATGTGAAATAAATCCAACCATTAGAATACCTCCACACTGGGTCTGGGGAGCCATGTTTGTAATTTTTCATCTATTCAAATATGTATTGATTGCCTGTATTACACCAGGAATGCCTCTGGGCGTGAGATATTTAAAGTCATTTGAAGCAGGCACAGTCTCTGCACGTACAGTCTGATTGGAGAGACTGACAAGAAACAAATGAACAAGAAAATACCTAGTCAAGACTCTTCTGAGTATGAAAAGGAGAGATACAGGGGTGACACTGAGAACATATAATTAGAGGACCTAATTTAGAAAGGAGTTCAGGGAAAACTTCTTTGAGAAAATCAGGAGTAGAAGAAAGAATAGGAGGGGATGAAAATGTCCCAGCACATGTGATGGTCTGGAGGAGGGAAAGGGACTGGTCGGTAGAAGAAAAGCAGTGTGATTGGAGGGTAGTGAGCAGGCGATGAGCTGCATGTAATACAACCTCTTTGGCCACAGGTGGTTGAACCATGTAATTGGATAAGTCAAACTGACTCAGGAGAATTGTCATTTAAAACTTGGAGTTAGTGATACAGCGACTTGAACCATTAGTCTTGGGCTCTGAAAATATAAGTCCCCATGTGTTCGTGGGTGTGTAAGTCTCTCGGTCTTGTCTGACTTTTTTCAACTCTTTTTACTGTAGCCTGCCAGGCTCCTCTGTCCATGGGATTCTCCAAACAATAATACTGGAGTGGGTTGCCATACCCTCCTCTAGGGGATCTTCCTGACCCAGGGATCAAACCCGCTTCTCCTGCGGTTCCTGCGTTAGCAGGCAGATTCTTTACCACTAGTGCCACCGCAGATAGCAAATGCTCTTGTTGTTGTTGAGTTACTGGACAATGTTCTTGGCAAGCGCCAATTTGTAGTTGACATCACACAACATTGTAAAGTAATTATACTCTCAAGAAATATGTCCATCCATCTGGAATTTTCTAGGCAAGAGTACTGGAGCAGGTTGCCATTTCCTACTCCAGGGGATTTTCCCAACCCAGGGATCAAACACCTGTCTCTTTCATCTCCTGCATTGGCAGGCAGATTATTTACCATGCACCACCTGGGAAGCCCATTACATAGGATTCATCACATAGGACACTGACCAATGGATACAAGTTTGAGCAAACTCCAGGAGAGAGTGAAGGACAGGGAAGCCTGGTGTGCTGCAGTCCATGGGGTCACAAAGAGTCAGACAAGACTTAGGAACTGAGCACATCATTACATTGGAACTGTTGATTTAAATCATTGGCCACTGGCTATTCACTCAACCTCCAGCCCCTCCCCTCCATGGGAGGTCACCTGACAACCAGCACTTCCTACCTTGAGTGGGGTCCAAAATTCACCTCCTTGACATAACAAAAGCACATTTTCCCAGAGCAGCTGCTTTCTGATGTTCCAGTTTATTTTCACTCTTCTGAGTGAGGTGCCAGATGAGGTGGCAGGTGAGCAGTAAAACCCAGACTTGAACTGCAGGGTTTCTGATTCAGCACTTACCCGGCTGATCTCAAGCCAACCTCAGCTATTACTCAGCATGGGGTTCTGTACCCTAACACTTTCTCCTTGGATAGTGGCAAATTCACATCACAGCCCCATTAGGAGACTCAGCCTCTTCTCCTTGTGTAATGGAAATGAAACCCAGTGCTGTCAGCAACTATGGAGTAGATTTCTAGAGTCACAATAAATGGAACTGAGAGGGCCTGGAGGGACTCATGCTGGGAATATTTTCCAGGTTTGGAGACCCCAGTGACCTCATTAGTGGGAATAGAGACTAATGGTCTCTGGATCCCTAAAGAGAGGAGGAGCCCTGCTCTTTCCAGTTGGGATTCCTGTTCTACGTGCATGGTCTTAGAGAGTGTTCCTCTTGTCCGTCACCTGGGGAGGCAATGTTCTGGGCTTGCTCTTGTTGCCCTGTTCTCTTATATCTGTGACTCAGAGGAAGAACTTGGGTGAACTGTCTGGGCATAATCTAGTTCTTCATTTGGACTTGACATGGTCTTAGCCCAAGTATCTTGACAAATATTTCAACCCTTCTGTGTGTTATTTCCTCATCAAGTGCAACTAGGGTGTCTTTTAAGAAACAGAAATTCTTTAGTTTAATGTAGACCAATTTATCAGTTTTGTCTGATTTATTTTGTTCACCAAATTTATTTTATTTGTGAGATTCATCACTGTTTAGTGTGTATTTTATTTATTCTCATTCTGTTTAGAATTCCATTATACAAATATACTACAATTTTTAATTCATTGTAATGTTGATGGTGGCTTCCCTGGTGCTCAGATGGAAAAGAATCTGTCTGTAATGCAAGAGACCTGGTTTTGATCCCTGGGTTGGGAATAATCCCTGCCGAAGGGAATGGCTACCCACTCCAGTATTCTGGCCTGGAGAATTTCATGTACAGAAGAGCCTGGTGGGCTAGAGTCCCTGGGGTCGAAAAGAGTCAGACATAACTGAATGACTAATACACACACACACACACACACACAATGTAGATGGGCATTTAGAATTTTTTTTTCCAGTTTGGGACTATTATGAATAGGGCTGCTGTGACATTCTTATAACTATCTGTTGATATGCATATATATGTAATTCTTTGGGGGCACATACCTAGGTATGGAAATGCTAGGTCACAGGGAATACGTGAAAAGATACCACCCAATGGTAGTCCAGGACTTCCCTGGTGGCTCAGATGGTAAAGCGTCTGCCTACAATGCTGGAGACCCAGGTTCAACCCCTGGGTTAAGAAGATCTCCTGGAGAAGGAAATGGCAAAGAGTCCGACATGATTGAGCGACTTCACTTTCACTTTCAATGGTAGTCCAGAGGGTCCAGAGTATGTACTCCCATTTGTGGCATAAGATGGTTTTAGTTGCTCCATAACCCCAGCAAGATTCAGATTGTTAGTCTTCTAAATTTTAGTCATGCTGATGGGTGTGTGATAGTATCTCATGGTGGTTTTAATTTGTATTTATTTAACATTAAAAATTGAATTTGAACACCTTTTGTTATGTATGTTATTTATTTGGATATCTTCTTAAGTGAAGTAGTCATTCAAATATTTTACTTATTTTTCTATTGCATTTTCTCCTCCTTTTTTTCATTGATATAAAGAATTTTTTATAGTCTGGATCTGATTTTTTGTTGAAGATAGGTAGGTAGCCAGCTATATGGACAGGTGGATAGATAGACAGATAGAATCATCTCCTACTCTGTGAGTTGCCTTTTAATTATCTAAATGATATATTTTGAAGAACAACAGATCATAAATTTAAGGTAGTCAAGTTTGTTGATTTGTTCCTTTATGATTTGTACCTTTTGTGTTTTTAAAAATATGACCAAATATATAAAAATATCCTTGTATGTTATTTCTAAGAAGCTTTTATTTTTTATCTTTCACTTTTAGATCTATAATCTTCTGAAAGTAATTTTTGCCTATGGTATGAATTATAATTCTTTTTCTTCTCTATGGATATTCAACTACCTTAGCACCCTTTGTTGAAAATCCATCTTTTCTTCGTGGCATTTCAGGATCACCTTTGCCACATGTATTAATATATGAATATGTGTATAGCTGTGTGGGCTTCCCTGGTAGCTCAGCTGGTAAAGAATCTGCCTGCAATGCAGGAAACCCTGGTTCAATTCCTGGAGAAGGGATAGGCTACCCACTCCAGTATTCATGGGCTCTCCTGTGGGTTAGACAGTAAAAAAACTGCCAGCAATGCAGGAGACCTAGATTCAATCCCTGGGTTGTGACGTTCCCCTGGAGGAGTGCACAGCAACACCCTCCAATATTCTTGCCTAGGGAATCCCCATGGACAGAAGAGCCTGGTGGGCTACAGTCCATGGGGCCGCAGAGAGTCAGACACAACTGCCTGACTAAGCAGAGCACAGCAGCACATAGCTGTACATTCAGATCTTTGTGTGAGAAATTTATATTTCTTTTGCATAGATCCCTAAGAGTGGAATTGCAGAGCCAAGGGTGTATTTAACTTCAGGAGAAACTGACCAACTATTTCCTAAACAGTTCTTTATTATGCAATACTGCCTGTAATGTTTGAGAGTTCTCACATCTTCACTACCACTAGGAATTGCCATTTATCTGAATTTTGGCCATTCTAATGGGTTTGTTGTGCTATATCATTGTGATTTTCATTTCCATTATTCTAATGACTAATGATGTTTAGTGTCTTTATATATGCTAATTTGCTATATATCTTCCTTTGGTGAGATATCTGTTCAAATTTTTCACATTATTAAAAAAATTATTGGATTGCTTGTCTTTTGTATATGTTCTGGATTCAAGTCTTTATCAGAAATACATTTTGAGAATATTTTCTGAAGCCTGTCTTTCTATTTTGAGTTTCTTTTGTGTTCAGTTCAGTTCAGTTCATTTCAGTCACTCAATCGTGTCCGATTCTTAGTGACCCCATGGACTACAACATGTCAGGCTTCCCTGTCTATTACCAACTCCCGCAGCTTACTCAAACTCATGTCCATTGAGTTGGTGATGCCATCCAACCATTTCATCCTCTGTCGTCCCCTTCTCCTCCCGCCTTTGATCTTTCCCAACATCAGGGTCTTTTCAAATGAGTCAGTTCTTTGCATCAGGTGGCCTAAGTATTGGAGTTTCAGCTTCAGCATCAATCCTTCCCTTCTTTTGTGCTAATATACGATGTTTGTTTTTCTCTTTCTGACTTAGTTCATTCTGTGTGAGTCTGTAGGTCCATCCATGTCTCCTCATATGGAACAGTTTTGTTCCATTTTATGGCTGTGTAATATTCCATTGTATATACGTTCCACATCTTTATCTACCCTTCTCTTGATGGACATTTACTACTATGCATAAAATATATAACTAATGAGAACATAACTGTAGAGCATAAGGAACTCAGTTCAGTTCTCTGTGGTGACCTAAATGGGAAGGAAATCCAAAGACAGAGGGGTATATGTATGCATATGGCTGATTCACTTTCCTGTATAGCAGAAAATAACACAGCATTGTAAAGAAACTATAGTCCAATAAAATTTTTTTCAAAAGAGTTTGTTTTGAAGAACAGATACATTTTGTTATGTATTGAAATGCATAGAAGTACATATACAATTATTATAATAAATTACAATAGGAAAAGAAAACTATAAATTACCATATAAAGTAAACTTCATTAATGGAAATATGTATACCCATGGCTGATTCATGTTGATGTAAGGCAAAAACCATCATAATATTGTAGAGTAATTATCCTCTAATTAAAATAATTTAACTAAAAAAACCATCTTAGAAGGATAAATAAATAATGGATGGGTGAAGTACTTTGACTTTCTCCTTTGTTTTCATGTCTATGTTATTGTATTTGGATTCCCATCATAAAGAAGAATTAATTTTAAAAGCATCAAATCAAAAAGGAATTCCCACTTGGGAGAAAAAATTCCATCTGTATATCCAAGCTATGACCTAACTAGAGGAAACATTAAGCCATAGGGAAGGGGCAGTAAGGAGATCTTTCCATATCTCCTTTGGGCTCGATGTTCTTCCTCAGGACAGTATTTCCTCAGTGTCAACCCTTAGGACCATGTGCCTCAGAATTCCCTGGCCCTAGAGCTCATGAATGAGCATCACTGGAGGTGGAGCTGGGATCTGCATCTTTAACAAGCTCCCAAGGGATTCTGGGGAGTGTTGAAGTTTAGGGACCACTGCCTGGAAGCATCTTTCCTGAAGGGAGTATAAAGAAAACTGAGTAATTAATAGATGTTTAATTCATGTCTTTAGCCAAGAACTTGGTGCCCGGTCCCTGGGGTCCCCTCCTTGGTGGGCAGAGCATAGTCTTCATATTTCCATTTCTGAAACTGTGAATTGAGGAGTCTGCTTATTTTGCCCTGATGCTGGTGAGAGGTTCGGGACCACAGAAGTGGTGGCTAAATCTGGTCTCGGAGTATCCTACTGAGAAGCTGAAGCCATTTTGTCTGATTCTCTGTGACCCCACTGGCTGTAGCCGCCAGGCTTCTCTGTCCATGGAATTCTCCAGGCAAGAATACTGGAGTGGGTTGCCATTCCCTTCTCCAGGGGATCTTCCCAACCCAGGAATCGAACCCGGGTCTCCCCCTTTGCATTGCAGGCAGGTTCTTTACCATCTGAGCCACCAGGGAAGGCCCAGAGAAGCTGAGAAACCAGTCCTTATTCCCTGCAGTTAGATCACTTGAGCATAAAGTTTAGAGTAGAACTTAGTCTCTTTCAACCAAAAGCAAGTGTGTGTGTGTGTATGTGTGTGTGTGTGTGTGTGTGTGCACAGGTGGTCATCACCTCTTTGTGCTCTTGGCTTATGTAATTTCTTATTATTAGTTTCTAAATATGGTGGTGGGGGAGAAGACATGCCATGGTTTATCTCTTTGAAACCTATTTACAACAACACTATTTACTATGGATGTTCAAGGGGTCATGGAAACATGTTGGATCAGGAGGAGACTGGAGATTGAAAAATATGAGTACTAGTAAAAAATACATAACTGCCAGTAATAAGTTTGCTTTGTAAAGCAGTGATGTTGCAAGACTGAGCTCTAAGGCACTCTGAGTTCAATCAACAGATTAGCTTCTTTTTCCTTCAATCTTTATACATAATGGAAACTTTGACCATTTATTTTTGATCCACTTTCCTTTGAGATTTGTTGTTGAAACTTCCTCACTATACTTACTAAAGGATTTTGAAGCCAGATTTCAAAAGTTCAATACGTCACAGCCTGAAGGTCAAACTTTATGACTGTTTTTAAAGGTACAGAAACAAAATAGAAATGAGGTAGATTTTAACTTATCATCCCTCTACTATGCTAGGGACTCATTTCGATCTGCCTGATAGTTAGTTTCTGCTTCTTTCACTGTTCTTTCATCCCCAGCACACAGGAGAGGAGCATGAGGCCTGAGAACCAGAGCAGCATGTCCGAGTTCCTCCTCCTGGGGCTCCCCATCCGGCCAAAGCAGCAGGGCGGGTTCTTCACCCTGTTCCTGGGCATGTATCTGACCACGGTGCTGGGTAATCTGCTCATCATTCTGCTCATCAGGCTAGACCCTCGCCTCCACACCCCCATGTACTTCTTCCTCAGCCACTTGGCCCTCACTGATGTCTCCTTTTCATCTGTCACCGTCCCTAAGATGCTGATAAACATGCACACTCGGGATCAATCCATTCCCTATGCAGGGTGTGTAACACAGATGTATTTTTTCATATTTTTTACTGATCTGGACAATTTCCTGCTCACCTTGATGGCCTATGATAGGTACGTGGCCATCTGTCACCCTCTCCACTACAGCACCATCATGGGACAGGGGCTGTGCACCTTACTAGTAACTGTGTCCTGGATTCTCTCCTGTGCCAATGCCCTGTGTCACACCCTCCTCCTGACCCGGCTGTCCTTTTGTGCTGACCACAGCATCCCCCATTTCTTCTGTGACCTTGGTGCCCTGCTGAAGCTCTCCTGCTCAGACACATCCCTCAATGAGCTGGCCATTTTCACAGCAGTAGTGGCCGTCATCATCCTCCCACTAGTATGCATCCTGATCTCTTATGGACGCATCGGGGTCACCATCCTGAAGGTCCCCTCCACCAAGGGGATCTGCAAAGCATTGTCCACATGTGGCTCCCACCTCTCTGTGGTGTCTCTGTATTATGGAACAATTATTGGGCTGTATATTTTCCCCTCATCCAGCACCTCCAGGGACAAGAGCACCATTGCCTCTGTGATGTACACAGTGGTCACTCCACTGCTGAACCCCTTCATTTATAGCCTAAGGAACAGGGACATGATGGGGGCCCTGGAGAGACTCTTGCACAGGGCAAAAGTCTTGTCTCAATGATGTTTGCTCATCTTATAACAGACATAGAACCCCAGATTCTAGCATGGAATAAATCCTCAGTTAATATTTGGTAACTTAGATTACATCCTATGACAGTTATTGTCTATTCCCTTACAATTCATTAGCATAAATTGTTAATTTTGAGTTGATATTCTTGATTATAAATTTTGTGTATCAGACTGAGAAATTGCATAGCTGGCAGTACTTATGTCTCTCCTCTCATTGCCTGGGAATTTATTAGTCCCCTTAAAAGTATTTTATTTAATTTTGTTTTTTATTTATTTTTAATTGGAGGATAATTGCTTTAGAATGTTGTGTTGGTTTCTGATGTACAGCCACACGAATCAGCTGTAAGTATACATGTATCCCCTCCCTCTTGAGTCTGCCTCCCACCACCCAGCCTTTCCACCCATCTGGGTCATCACAGAGCACTGAGCTGAGTCCCCTGTGTTATGTGGCTGCTTCCCACCAGCTGTCTACATTACACGTGGTAGTGTATATGCGTCAATCCTAATCTCCCAATTTGTGCCACCCTCTCCTTCCCTGGTGTGTCCATATGTCTGTTCTCTGCATCTGTTAGCATCTCTATTCCTGACCTAGAAATAGGTTCATCAGTACTGTTTCCAGATTCCATATATATGCACTAATATATGATTTTTTTTTCTCTTCTGACTCACTTCGTTGTATATGACAATCTGTAGGTCAGTCTACGTCTCGGAAAATGGCACAGTTTGATCCATTTTTTGGATGTGTAATATTCCATTGTATATATGTGCCACATCTTCATACCTCTCACCTTCTCCTCCCCTCTCTGTCCATAAATCTGTTCTCTATGTCTGTTTCTCCACTGCTGCCCTGCAAATAAATTCTTCAGTACCATCTTTCTAGATTCTATATATATGCATTAGCATGTGATATTTATCTTTCTCTTTCTGACTTATTTCACTCTGTATAATAGGCTCTAGGTTCATTCACCTCATTAGAACTGACTCAAATGTGTTTCTTTTTATGGCTGAGTAATATTCCATTGTGTACATGTACCACATCTTCTTTGTCCATTCATCTGTTGATGGACATCTAGGGTGCTTCTATGTTCTAGCTATCGTAAATAGTGCTGTAATGAACACTTGGGGTACACATGTCTTTTTCAACTTTGGTTTCCTCCGGGTATATGTCTAGGAGTGGGATTGCTGGGTCATGTGGTGGTTTTATTCCTAGTTTTTTAAGGATCTCCATACCGTCTTCCACAGTGGCTGTACCAATTCACATTCCCACTAACAGTTATGTGCCACATATTTATCCATTCCTCTGTCATATACATTTACTATCGTTGTCGTTCAGTGGCCTGGTCACGTCTGACTCTTTGTGACCCCATGGACTGCAGCATGTCAGGCCTCCCTGTCCTTCACCATCTCCTGGTGTTTGCCGGAGTTCACGTCCATTGCATCAGTGATGCTATTGAAACATCTTACCCCTGTAGCACTCTTCTCCTTCTGCCTTCAGTCTTTCCCAGCATCAGGATCTTTTCCAGTGAGCTGGCTGTTCACATCAGGTGACCAAAGTATTGGAGCTTCAGCATCAATCCTTCCAATGAGTATTCAGGGTTGATTTCATTTAAGATTGACTGGTTTGATCTCCATGCTGTCCAAGGGACTCTCAGAAGTCTTCTCCAGCACCAGAGTTGGAAAACATCAATTGGTCGGCGCTCTGTCTTCTTTACCATCCAGCTCTCACAACCGTATGTGACTACTGGAAAAACCATAGCCTTGACTATACAGACCTTTGTCGGCAAAGTGATGTCTTTGCTTTTTAAGACGCTAGGTTTGTCATAGCTTTCCTGCCAAGAAGCAATCATCTAATTTCACAGCTGCAGTCACCATCAGCAGTGATTTTAGAGCCCAAGAAGAGGGAAATCTGTCACTGCTTCCACATTTCCCCCTTCTATTTGCCATGAAGTGATGGGGCTGGATGTCATGATCTTAGTTTTTTTTAATATTTAGATTTCATCTGGCTTTTTCACTCTCCTCCTTCACCTTCATCAAGAGGTTCTTTTTTTTTTTTTCATTTTCACTTTCTGCTATTAGAGAGGTATCATCCACCTGTCTGAAACTGTTGATGTTTCTTCTGCCAATCTTGATTCTAGCATGTAACTCATCCAGCCCAGCATTTCTCATGATGTGCTCAGCCCATAAGTTAAATAAACAGGGTGACAATAAGCAACCCTGTCTTACTCCTTTCCTTTCAAACCACCAGACATTTGCTCTCATCTCCCATGCTAGTAAGATTATTGTCAAAATCCTGCTTGCTAGGCTTCAGCATTATGTGAACCAAGAAGTTCCAGATATCCAAGCTGGGTTTAGAAAAAGCAGAGGAACCAGAGATAAAAAATAAAAAAGCAACCAGACTTTTAGTACGATGTACTATAAAGATAACTAACGAGAACTTACTGTATAGCACAGGGAACTCTTCTCACTGCTCTGTGGTGACCTAAATGGAAAGGAAATCCACCACAGAACATTGAGAAGAGTTCCCTGTGCTAAACTGTTATCTTTTAAATATAGTAGTATTATATTAAATTTTTGTATTTTAATACATAGTAGTATTGTGTTAAATACTACTGTATATTAAATAGAATAGCAAGGAGAGATAAGAAAGCCTTCCTAAGTAAACAATGCAAAGAAATAGAGGAAAACAATAGAATGGGAAAGACTAGAGGTCTCTTCAATGGAGAAATGGAGAAATACCAATGGAACATGTCATGCAAAGATGGGCACAATAAAGGACAAAAATGGCATGGACCTAACTGAAGAAGATATTAAGAAGAGATGGCAAGAATACACAGAAGAACTATACAAAAAAATCGGAATAAGCCAGATAACCACGATGGTGTGATCACTCACCTAGAGCCAGATATCTTGGAGTACAAAGTCAAGTGGGCCTTAGGAAGCATCACTACAAACAAAGCTAGTGGAGATGATGGAATTCCAGCTGAGTTATTTCAAATCCTAAAAGATGATGCTGTTAAAGTGCTGAGCTCCACATGCCAGCAAATTTGGAAAACTCAGCAGTGGCCATAGGAATGGAAAAGATCAGTTTTCATTCCAGTTCCAAAGAAGGGCAATGTCAAAGAGTTTTCAAACAACTGCACAGTTGCACTCATTTCACATGCTAGCAAAGTAATTCTCAAAATTCTCCAAGTTAGACTGGTTCAACAGTATGTGAACCAAGAACTTTGAAATATTCAAGCTGGATTTAGAAACGGCAGAGGAACCAGAGAACACATGGCCAACATCCGTTCAATCATAGAAAAAGCAATAGAATTCCAGAAAAATATCTACTTCTGTTTCATTCCCTGGTGGCCCAGAGAGTAAAGCATCTGCCTGCAATGCAGGAGACCCTGGTTTAATTCCTGGGTCGGGAAGATCCCCTGGAAAAGGAAATGGCAACCCACTCCAGTATTCTTGCTTGGAGAATCCCATGGATAGAGGAGCCTGGTAGGCTACAGTCCACAAGGTCGCATAGAGTCATACATGACTGAGTGACTTCACTTTCTTTCCTGCTTCATTGACTACACTAAGGCCTTTGAATGTGTGGATCACAACAAACTTTGGATAATTCTTCAAGAGATGGGAATACCAGACCACCTATCCTGCCTCCTGAGAAACCTGAATGCAGGTCAAGAGGCAACAGTTAGAACTGGACATAGAGCAATGGACAGGCTCCAAATTGGGAAAGGAGTACGTCAAGGTTGTTTATTGTCACCCTGGTTATTTAACTTCTATGCAGAGTGCATCATGCGAAATGCCTGGCTAGATGAAGCACAAGCTGGAATCAACATTGCCAAGAGGAATATCAATAATCTCAGATATGCAGATGACACCACCCTTATGGCAGAAAACCAAGAGGGACTAAAGAGCCTCTTGATGAAGGTGAAAAAGGAAAGTGAAAAAGCTGACTTAAAACTCAACATGCAAAAAACTAAGATCATGGCATCTGGTCCCATCACTACATGGCAAACAGATGGGGAAACAATGGAAACCATGACAGACTTTATTTTCTTGGGCTTGAAAATCACTGCAGGTGGTGATTGCAGCCATGAAATTAAAAGAACCTTACTCCTTGGAAGAAAAGCTATGATGAGCCTAGACAGCATATTAAAAAGCAGAGATGTTACTTTGCCAACAAATGTCCATTCAAAGCTATGGTTTTCCAGTAGTCATACATAGATGTGAGAGTTGGACCATAAAGAAGGCTGAGCGCCAAAGAATTAACGCCTTTAAACTGTGGTGTTGGAGAAGACTCTTGAGAGTGCCTTGGACTGCAAGGAGATTAAACCAGTCAATCCTAAATGAAATCAATCCTGAATAACCCTTGGAAGGACTGATGCTGAAGCTGAAGCTCCAATACTTTGGCCACTTAATATGAAGAGTCGATACACTGGAAAAGACCTTGATGCTGGGAAAGATTGAAGGCAGGAGAACAGGACAACAGAGGACGAGATGGTTGGATGGCATCATCGACTCAGTGGACATGAGTTTGAGCAAGCTCTGGGAGATGGTAAGGGACAGGGAGGCCTAGCATGCTACAGTCCATCGGGTGGCAAAGAGCTGGACATGACTGAGTGACTGAACAACAAAAATGTATACATGTGACTGATTCACTTTCCTCAAGAGCAGAAACTGATACAACATTGCAATTATACTCCAATAAAAATTTTTAAAGAAGAGTTTCTTTAGAAATGCAGATGCATTTTATTATTATGAAGTCAAGATTTTTTTTTTAGAGTTCATGACTTCTATGTCTTATCTAAGGAAATGTTGCCTACACCATAGTTTTATACTTATAGGTTTTACACAATTGCTCTTTTTCAAGTTATGTTTTGCATGTGGTGCAGCCAAGAGTCCGTGTTCTCTTAAGACATATTGATACTGAATCATGCTGACATTGTTTTCTGAAACAATATTCTTGCCACATTAAATTGCCTTGGTGCATTCATAAACTATTAATTGACCTTGTGTGTATTGATTGATTTCAAAGTTATTCACTGTTCTATTGATCTATATTCCTATTCTCATGCCAATATTGTTATTTTCCTTGCTATGGATTATAAAAGTTTTGAAATTAGGTAAAGTAAGTCTGGCAGTTTTTTTCTCATTTTAAATTATCGTGGCTTCCCTTTCACTTCTGTGTAAAATTAAGAAGTATCTTCAAAGAGTAGACTGCTAATGTTTTTGGCTTTGATTGCATTGACTCTGTAGGTCAAATGGAGGAGAGAACCAGCTCTATAATAATGTTGAGTTATCCAGTCTGTGTGCAAGGTATATCTCTATTTGCATCCTCTTTATTCACCATAAATATTTTGTGGTTTCTAATGTACTGGTATTGCAGGTATTTTAATATATTCATCCATATATATTTTTCAGTTTTTATACTGTTATAAACAGTATATTAAACATTTTTAATTCTCAATGCTAAGATATGAAATACCATTGATTTTTGGTTTTTGTTCATCAGCTTTGTAATCCTGCTGCCTTGCAAAATCACTTAGTGCAAACTGATTTGGAGGGAGATTCTTTTTTGTTTTCTTTTCTCTTTTTTTCTGCCTTCTTTTAGATTAGTTTATTTCTTGTTCATTTTATCTCTATTGTTTTCTTATTAGGTGTATGTCTTTTTTAGTATTGGTTTTTTTTTTAGCATCACACAATTTTTATTTTCACATAATCATAATTTTCCACATTTTTTTTTCCTCCTCTTACTAACCCTTTGGATTATTTTCTTTTTCCATTTATTTTTATTAGTTGGAGGCTAATTACTTTACAATATTGTAGTGGTTTTTGCCATACATTGACATGAATCAGCCATGGATTTACATGTGTTCCCCGTCCTGAACCCCCCTCCCACCTCCTTCCTCATTCCATCCCTCTGGGTCATCCCAGTGCACCAGCCCTGAGCACTTGTCTCATGCATCCAACCTGGACTGGCAATCTGTTTCACACTTGATAATATACATGTTTCGATGCTGTTGTCTCAGATCATCCCACCCTCACCTTCTCCCATAGAGTCTAAAAGTCTGTTCTGTACATCTGTGTCTCTTTTTCTGTCTTGCATATAGGGTTATCAGTACCATCTTTCTAAATTCCATATATATGCATTAGTATACTGTATTGGTGTATTAATCTCAAAAATATACAAGCAACTCCTGAAGCTCAATTCCAGAAAAACAAATGACCCAATCAAAAATTGGGCCAAAGATCTAAACAGACATTTCTCCAAAGAAGACATACAGATAACTAACAACCACATGAAAAGGTGCTCAACATCACTCATAATCAGAGAAATGCAAATCAAAACCTCAATGAGGTACCACTGCACGCCAGTCAGGATGGCTGCTATCCAAAAGTCTACAAGCAATAAATGCTGGAGAGGGTGTGGAGAAAAGGGAACCCTCTTACACTGTTGGTGGGAATGCAAACTAGTACAGCCACTATGGAGAACAGTGTGGAGATGTCTTTAAAAACTGGAAATAGAACTGCCATATGACCCAGCAATCCCACTTCTGGGCATACACACTGAGGAAACCAGATCTGAAAGAGACACATGCACCCCAATGTTCATCGCAGCACTGTTTATAATAGCCAGGACATGGAAGCAACCTAGATGCCCATCAGCAGATGAATGGATAAGGAAGCTGTGGTACATATACACCATGGAATATTACTCAGCCATTAAAATGAATTCATTTGAATCAGTTCTAATGAGATGGATGAAACTGGAGCCCATTATACAGAGTGAAGTAAGCCAGAAAGATAAGCATTGGTTTTTATCCCAGTCTTTCTATCGTGTCATTTTGTATGTGTGTGCTGAAAGTGAAACTGAAGTCACTCAGTTGTGTCCAACTCTTTGCAACCCCATGGACTGTAGCCTACCAGTCTCCTCCATCCTTTGGATTCTCTAGGCAAGAATACTGGAGTGGGTTGCCATTTCTTTCTCCAGTAGATCTTCCCAACCCAGGGATCGAACCCAGGTCTCCTGCATTGCAGGCAGACACTTTACCATCTGAGCCACCAGGGAAGCTCATGTGTGTGCTGGTGCTACGCAAAGTGTAATATCTTTACCAACATTATACATAAACGTAAGACTAAACAATATGTAACCAGTCTCCGGAGTGACGTTTAAGTCTGTGGAATGTCCCCAGCTCTAGTCTGTTTGGGAGTAAAGATGCAAATCAAAATATTGGAAACAGTTTGACATTTGATACATGAATAGAATATTGCAATGGCAAATTACTTTACTGTTTATTTATTTCATTTCATAAGCTCTGACTAAAGCAATCCCTTAGGTGAATGAAGACGATTTGGCTTTATTACCTCTCTTTTCACAGAATTCAATTTAACCTTCCATTCTTCATGTTTTTTTCCTGGACATTTTCAAAGTTAGGTTCTTCTCTTTTCAAAGGAGCACAAAGTTCCTCCTGGGCCCCGGGGGAACCATGATAATGGAGCCTGTAAAACTGGATGCTTTGGAGATGTGAAAATAACCTTGATCAGACAACTGACACAGAGAAGATTTCAAGGCTTGGTATAATCTTTAGTAAGGTTTAACTTTATTAAAGAGCTCAAGATTTCCTTTTTCATTTATTTTTATTAGTTGGAGGCTAATTACTTTACAATATTATAGTGGTTTTTGCCATACATTGACATTAATCAGCCATGGATTTACATGTGTTCCCCATCCCGATCCCCCCTCCCACCTCCCTCCCCATCCCATCCCTCTGGGTCTTCCCAGTGCACCAGCCCTGAGCACTTGTCTCATGCATCCAACATGGGCTGGTGATCTGTTTCACCCTTGATAGTATACTTGTTTCAGTGCTATTCTCTCAGAACATCCCACCCTCACCTTCTCCCACAGAGTCCCAAAGTCTGTTCTGTACATCTGTGTCTCTTTTTCTGGTTTGCATATTGGGTGATCGTTACCATCTTTTCAAATTCCATATATATGTGTTAGTATACTGTATTGGTCTTTATCTTTCTGGCTTTCTTCACTCTGTATAATGGGCTCCAGTTTCATCTTTGTGACTCCATGGACTGCAGCATGCCAGGTTTCCCTGTCCTTCACCATCTCCTACAGTTGCTCAAACTCTTCCCTGGTAGCTCAGCTGGTAAAGAATCTGCCTGCAATGCAGGAGACACCAGTTCAATTCCTAGGTCAGGGAGATCCACTGGAGAAGAGATAGGATACCCACTCCAGTATTCCTGGGCTTCCCTGATGGCTCAGATAGTAAAAAATTGTCCTGCAATGCAGGGCACTTGGGTTCAGTACCTGGGTTGGGAAGACCCCCTGGAGAAGGCAATGGCTACCCACTCCAGTGCTCTTGCCTGGAGAATTCCATGGACAGAAGAACCTGGCGGGCTACAGTCCATGGGGTCACAAAGAGTTGGACACGACTGAGCGACTTTCACTTGCTTTCACTTTTCATGTCCATTGAGTTGGTGATGCCATCTAACCATCTAATCCTCTGTCACCCCCTTCACTTTCTCCCCTCAATCTTTCCCAGCATCAGTGTCTTTTGCAATGAGTTGGTTCATCAGAACTATTTGGCAAGAGTGCAGCTAAAATTTTTAACTTTTAAGTAGATTGACATGTTGCTATTATATGTATTCTTTATATTTATATGCATAGAAGTAGATATGCAAATATTATTGCAATATATTCTTATAGGAAAAGAAAGCTATAAAATACCATATAAACTAAATCCCATTTATGTAAATATAAAATTTCTTGAATAAAATCCACTTTAGAGGGATAAATGAATAATGGAAGGGTGAAGTTCTCTGATGTACTTCTTTCAATTCTTATCTATGTTATTGTATTTGGGTTTCCATCATGAAGAAGAATTAATTTTAAAAGCAGAAAATCAAAAGGGAATTTCCACTTGGAAAATAAATCCCTGCTCACATACTAGGTTATGACTTAACTAGGGGAAACATTAAGTTAGTAGAGACGGGTGAAGAGGTCTTTTAAATCTTTTGGGGGGGGTCATACCCACAGGGCATCACCATGATGTTCTTCCTAAGGACAATGTTTCCTCAAAATCTGCCCTTAGGACCATGTGCGTCAGAATTCCTGGCTGCAGAGTTCAAGAATGAGCATCATTGGAGGTGGAGCTGGGATCTGCAACTTTAACAAGCTTCCCAGGGGATTCTACGTGCACATCAAAGTTTAGGAACGAGTGCCCGAGGGCATCTGTCTTGGAGAGAATAAGAAGAAAACTGAGCAATTAATCTATGTTTAATGCATGTCTCTAACCAGGACTTGGGGGTCTGGTCCCTTGGGTCCTCTTCCTGTTGGGCAGACGATAGTGTTCACACTTTATTTCTGAAGCTGTGAATTGAGACAAACTTCATGGCTCATGTATTTTTTCTCTCTGATGGTGGTAAGAGGTTCAGGACCACAGAAGTGGCTACATCTGGTCTCCAGGTGTCCTACAGAGAAACTGAAAAACCAGTCCTTACTCTCAGCAGCCACATCACGTTAGGTTAAAGTTCAGAGCAGAACTGGTTTCCTTTGCCTATAGCAGGTGTGTATTTGTGTGTGTGTGTGTGTGTACACAGGTGGTCAGCTCTTATGCTCGTACCTAAAGACAAGGGGAGAAGACATATCATGGCTTATCTCTTTGACACCTCTCTTTTTATTATGGGTGTGCCTATTTATGTGGTCAGGAGAGTTTGTAGGATCAAGAGAAGATTAGATAATGATAAATAAGAGTATTAGTAAAAAATATATGTGACTGACAGTAATATTTTTACTTTGTAAAGCAGTGATATTGCAAGACTGAGATCTAAGACCCTCTGAGTTCAGTCAAGAGATATGATTCTTTTCTCTTCAATCTTTATACATAATGGAAACTTTGGCAATGTATTTTTGATCCACTTCCTTTTGAGAATTTGTTGAAAGTTCCTCCCTATGCTTTACTTAGGAAAGGATTTTGAAGTCAAATTTCAAAAAATCATTATGTCACAATCTGAAGGTCAAACCATAGGATTGTTCTTAAATGTACAGAAAAAGAATAGAAATTAGGGAGATTTTAACTTACTATCTGTCCCTCTACTAAGATGCTGTGACATTTTCTCTTTGCTGAAAAGATACAGCTGCAAATTATGTCTTAGAGGCGGCCTCTCTCCTAGATGATGGAAAAATACCACTGAGCCAGTTTCTGTTCTGTATCAAACCTCTTCTTGGTTGGTAAATTCCCCATTTTACATGGTAATACCATTCATTTTAGGGTTTTGCAGGGACAGGGCAATGCAGGCAGACACTGACATTAACCAGCAGAAAGGACTCATTATTATCTGCCTCTGTAGGAAAAATGTGCTTCTTTAATATCCTTTCTTTCACAGCAGACAGGAGAGGAGCATGAAGAGGGAAAATCAGAGCAGCATGTCCGAGTTCCTTCTCCTGGGACTCCCCATCCAGCCAAAGCAGCAGGGCGTGTTCTTTGCCCTGTTCCTGGGGGTGTACCTGAACACGGTGCTGGGCAACCTGCTCATCATTCTGCTCATCAGGCTAGACCCTCGCCTCCACACCCCCATGTACTTCTTCCTCAGCCACTTGGCCCTCACTGATGTCTCCTTTTCATCTGTCACCATCCCTAAAATGCTGATAAACATGAAGACTCAGGATCAATCCATCCCCTATGCAGGGTGCATAACACAGATGTATTTCTTCCTCTTTTTTACTGATCTGGACAATTTCCTGCTCACCTCGATGGCCTATGATCGGTACGTGGCCGTCTGTCACCCTCTCCACTATAGCACCATCATGGGACAGGGGCTGTGCACCTTACTAGTAACTGTGTCCTGGATTCTCTCCTGTGCCAATGCCCTGTGTCACACCCTCCTCCTGACCCGGCTGTCCTTTTGTGCTGACCACAGCATCCCCCATTTCTTCTGTGACCTTGGTGCCCTGCTGAAGCTCTCCTGCTCAGACACATCCCTCAATGAGCTGGCCATTTTCACAGCAGGAGTGGCTGTTATCGTCCTCCCATTCATATGCATCCTGATCTCTTATGGATGCATTGGGACCACCATCTTGAAGGTCCCCTCCACCAAGGGGATCTGCAAAGCATTGTCCACATGTGGCTCCCACCTCTCTGTGGTGTCTCTGTATTATGGAACAATTATTGGACTGTATTTTTTCCCCTCATCCAACACTTCCAGGGATAAGAGCACCATTGCCTCTGTGATGTACACAGTGGTCACTCCACTGCTAAACCCCTTCATTTATAGCCTAAGGAACAGGGACATGAAGAAGGCCCTGGAGAGACTCTTGCACAGGGCAAAAGTCTTGTCTCAATGATATTTGCTCATCTTTGTAACAGCCATGAGTGTTCACAAAACCTCAGATCATATATCCCTAGATTTGAGCCCAGCATGGAATAAACACTCAGTAAATGTTTGATAGTTGAAATGCATTCCTTTACAATTATTGTCTATTTCCTAACAGTTCATTAGCATAAATTGTGAATTTTGAGTTTATGTTCTTGAGTTTTGATCTTGTCTATTAGGCTTAGAATTTGCATAACTGTTAGTACTCATGTCTCTCCTCTTATTTCCTGGGAATTTATTTCTTTTCAAAAATGTATTTAATTTTGTATTTACTTTTTATTGGAAAATAATTGCTTTACAGTATTTTGTTGGTTTTTGCTATATAGCAATATGAATCAGCTGTAAGTGTACATATATTCTCTCTCTCCTGACCCTCCCTCCTACCCTCCCCATGTTTGCAGCCCTCAGGTCGTCACAGATACCACACTGAGTTTCCTGTGCTATGGAGCAGTTTCTCATTAGCAATCTAATTCAAACATGGTAGTGTGTGTATGTCAATGGTACTCTCTCAGTTTGCCCCACCCTCTCCTTCTCCTGAGCAAACTCTGAGAAGGACAGGGGAGAATGGTATGCTGCCGTCCATGGGCTTGCAAAGAGTCAGACAAGACTTAGTGACTGAATAACAACAACCCCTCCTCCAACTGTGTCCAGAAATTCATTTTCTATGTCTGCCTCTCTATTCTTGCCTGTCAAGTTGGTTCATCACTAGCATTTTTCTAGATTCCATATATAGACATTAACATAAAATATTTAGTTTTCTCTTTCTGACTTTTTTCACTCTATATGTCAGACCCAGAGACTATGTAGACCCATCCATGTTCTGGCAAATGGCACAGCTTTGTTTCATTTTGTGGCTGTATAGTATTCCATTGTATATACATGCCACATCTTCTTTATCTATTCCTCTGTCAGTGGACATTTACTACTGTGTATGAAACAGGTAACTAATGAGAATCTACTGTATAGCACAGGGACCTCTACTCAAAGCTCTGTTGTGACCTAAATGGGAAGGAAATTTTAAAAAGAGGGGTATACATATGTGTACATATGGCAAATTCATTTTGCTGAGAGCAGAAAATAACAAAACATTGTTAAGCAACTGTAGTCCAATAACTTTTTTTAAAAAAGTTTTTTTTTGAAGAGCAAATGCATTGTATTTTTATGAAATCAAGATTCTATCTTTTCCTTCTAGTGTTCATGACTTTTGTGTCCTATTTAAAAAAATATTGCCTACCCCACATATACCAAGATTTTGTTCAATGTTTTCTTCAAAATAGTCTTATAGCTATAGCTCTTACACATTTGACTCATTTTGAGTTATGTTTTGCATGTTGTGCGGCACAAGAGTCCCTGTTCACTTAAGACATATTGATACTGAAGCATGCTGGCACCATTTATTGAAACAGTATGCTTGCCACATTAAATTGCCTTGGTCCATTGTAAACTATTATTGACCTTATTTGTATTGATCTATTTAAAAATTGTTCACTGTTCTATTGATCTGTATTCCTATTCTCATGCGATTATTTTTATTTTCCTTGTGATGGATTATAAAATGTTTTGAAATTAGGTTAAGTATGGCATTTTGCTTTCCATTTTAAGGTTATTTTGTCTTCCCTTTGACTTCTGTATAATATTAAGAATCAGCTCCCACAAGGAGGCTACTGATACATTGCCTTTGATTGCACTGATCCTATAGATCAACTGGAGGAGAGACTTGGCTCCATAACAATACTGAGCTATCCAGTCTATGTGCAAAGTGTATCTCTATTCATTTCCATCTTCTTTAAATTTACCATGATTGAGTTTGTAGTTTTTAATGTATGGGTATTTTGGTAAATTCATCCATACGTATATTTTGCTTTTTAAACTGTTATAAATAGTATATTAAAATTTTCAATTCTCAGTGCTCACTGCTAGGATATAAAATATCATTGATTTTTGTTCTTTATTGACCAACTTTGTAATGCTGCTATCTTGCAAAACTCACTTACTACAAATAGACTTGGAAAAAGATTGTTTGCTTTCTTTTCCCTCTTTATTGGCCTTTTTTAGATTAGTTTGTACTACTCATTTGATCTCTCTTATCAACATAGATATGTCTCTTTTTGAGCATCAGTTTTTACCCCTTTTTTTTCATCTTGTCCCTTTGTGTGTGAGGGCCTACACTATGCAAAATGTAATATGTTTACCAACATTATACATAAACACTAATTGGACTAATTAGTATGTAGCCAGCAGCTGGAGTGACATGCAAGGCTGTAGTAATGTCACAACTCTAGACTATTTGGGGTGTAAAGTTGGAAATAACAATATTTTGAAGGAGTTTGATATTTGATACCTGTATAAAATATCATGATGCAACTTTCCTTTATTATTCATTTATTTCATTCCATAAGCTCTGACTTAGATGATTCCTTAGGTGAATGAAGACAGTCTGGCTTTATTGCCTCTCTTTCCATGGGCTTCGACCTAGACTTCCAGCCTTCATGTATTTTCATGGGCATTTTCACAGCTCGGTTGTTCTCTCTTTAAAGGAGCAAGCCACAGGCATGGGGAAACTAAGACATTGGAGCCTTTTAAAATGGATGCTTTGGAGATAATAAAGTAACTTTGATCAGACAACAGACTCAGGAAAAGATTTCAGGGTGTACTATAATATTTAATAAAGTTTTACCTTATTGAAGAATTAGAGATCCTTTGTTAAAGAATCACTCAGTTAATTCAGCCAGAGAGTAACTAAAAATTTGAAAATTTATAAGATTAATGTATTGATGTTATGTATATTCTATGCACTGATAAGCAAAGACGTAGACTTGCAAGTATTATTGCAATAAATTTATCTTAGGACAAGAAAGCTCTAAGATACCATGCAAAATAAATCCCATTTATGTAAATATATCCTAAAAGATGATATTGTTAAACAGCTGCACTCAGTAAGCCAGCAAATTTGGAAAACTCGCCAGTGGCCCCAGGATTAGAAAAAGGGGAGTTTTTATTTCAATCCCAAAGAAAGGCAAGGCCAAAGAATGTTAAAACTACAGTACAACTGCACTCATTTCACATGCTAGCAAAATTATACTCAAAGCCGTTCAAACTAGGCTTCAGCAGTATGTGAACCAAGAACTTCCAGAAGTCCAAGCTAGATTTAGAAAAGGTAGAGAAACCAGAGACCAAATTGCCAACATCTGTTGGATGACAGAAACATCGAGAGAATTACAGAGAAACATCTACTCCTCTTTCACTGACTACGCTAAAGCCTTTGACTGTGTGGATCTCAACAAACTGGAAAATTCTTCAAGAGATGAAAATACCAGAGCACCTTACCTGCCTCCTGAGAAACCTGTGTGCAGGTCGAGAAACAATAGCTAGCATGGGACATGGAACAACTGACTGGTTCCAGTTTGGGAAAGGAGTACATAAAGGCTGTATATTGTCACCCTGCTTATTTATTTTTTTTATTTATTTGTTTTTTATTGTAGTGGTTTTTGCCATACATTGACATGAATCAGCCATGGATTTACATGTGTTCCCCATCCCGATCCCCCCTCCCACCTCCCTCTCCATCCATCCCTCTGGGTCTTCACAGTGCACCAGCCCTGGGCACCCGTCTCATGCATCCAACCTGGGCTGGTGATCTGTTTCACCCTTGATAGTATACTTGTTTTAATGCTATTCTCTCAGAACATTCCACCCTCGCCTTCTCCCACAGAGTCTAAAAGTCTGTTCTGTACATCTGTGTCTCTTTTTCTGTTTTGCATATAGGGTTATCATTACCATCTTTTAAAATTCCATATATATGCGTTAGTATACTGTATTGGTCTTTATCTTTCTGGCTTACTTCACTCTGTATAATGGGCTCCAGTTTCATCCATCTCATTAGAACTGATTCAAATGAATTCTTTTAATGGCTGAGTAATATTCCATGGTGTATATGTACCACAGCTTCCTTATCCATTCATCTGCTGATGGGCATCTAGGTTGCTTCCATGTCCTGGCTATTATAAACAGTTCTGCGATGAACATTGGGGTGCATGTGTCTCTTTCAGATCTGGTTTCCTCGGTGTGTATGCCCAGAAGTGGGATTGCTGGGTCATATGGCAGTTCTATTTCCAGTTTTTTAAGAAATCTCCACACTGTTTTCCATAGTGGCTGTACTAGTTTGCATTCCCACCAACAGTGTAAGAGGGTTCCCTTTTCTCCACACCCTCTCCAGCATTTATTGCTTGTAGACTTTTGGATGGCAGCCATTCTGACTGGTGTGTAATGGTACCTCATTGTGGTTTTGATTTGCATTTCTCTGATTATGAGTGATGTTGAGCATCTTTTCATGTGTTTGTTAGCCATCTGAATGTCTTCTTTGGAGAAATGTCTGTTTAGATCTTTGACCCATTTTTTGATTGTCACCCTGCTTATTTAATTTATATACAGAATGCATCATGCAAAATGCCAGACTCAATGAATCACCAGGTGGAATCAAGATTGCTGGGAGAAACATCAACAACCTCACATAAGCAGGTGACACCACTTTAATGGCAGAAAGTGAAGAGGAACTAAAGAGCCTCTTTATGAGGGTGGAAGAGGAGAATGAAAATGCTGGCTTAAAATTCAACATTCACGGAGAGATCACAACAGACAACACTGAAATACAAAGGATCATAAGAGACTACTACCAGCAGCTCTATGCCAATAAAATGGACAACTTGGATGAAATGGACAAATTCTTAGAAAAGTATAACTTTCCAAAACTGAACCAGGAAGAAATAGAAGATCTTAACAGACCCATCACAGGCAAGGAAATCGAAACCGTAATCAAAAATCTTCCAGCAAACAAAAGCCCAGGACCAGATGGCTTCACAGCTGAATTCTACCAAAAATTTAGAGAAGAGCTAACACCTACCTTACTCAAACTCTTCCAGAAAATTGCAGAAGAAGGTAAACTTCCAAACTCATTCTATGAGGCCACCATCACCCTAATTCCAAAACCTGACAAAGATGCCACAAAAAAAGAAAACTACAGGCCAATATCACTGATGAACATAGATGCAAAAATCCTTAACAAAATTCTAGCAAACAGAATCCAACAACATATTAAAAAAATCATACACCACGATCAAGTGGGCTTTATCCCAGGAATGCAAGGATTCTTCAATATCCGCAAATCAATCAATGTAATACACCACATTAACAAATTGAAAGATAAAAACCATATGATTATCTCAATAGATGCAGAGAAAGCCTTTGACAAAATTCAACACTCATTTATGATTAAAACTCTCCAAAAAGCAGGAATAGAAGGAACATACCTCAACATAATAAAAGCTATATATGACAAACCCACAGCAAGCATCACCCTCAATGGTGAAAAATTGAAAGCATTTCCCCTGAAATCAGGAACAAGACAAGGGTGCCCACTCTCACCACTACTGTTCAACATAGTGTTGGAAGTTTTGGCCACAGCAATCAGAGCAGAAAAAGAAGTAAAAGGAATCCAGATAGGAAAAGAAGAAGTGAAACTCTCACTGTTTGCAGATGACATGATCCTCTACATAGAAAACCCTAAAGACGCTACCAGAAAATTACTAGAGCTAATCAATGAATATAGTAAAGTTGCAGGATATAAAATTAACACACAGAAATCCTTGCATTCCTATACACTAACAATGAGAAAACAGAAAGAGAAATTAAGGAAACAATACCATTCACCATTGCAACAAAAAGAATAAAATACTTAGGAGTATATCTACCTAAAGAAACAAAAGACCTATACATAGAAAACTATAAAACACTGATGAAAGAAATCAAAGAGGACACAAACAGATGGAGAAACATACCGTGTTCATGGATTGGAAGAATCAATATTGTCAAAATGGCTATTCTACCCAAAGCAATCTATAGATTCAATGCAATCCCTATCAAGCTACCAACGGTATTTTTCACAGAACTAGACCAAAGAATTTCACAATTTGTATGGAAATACAAAAAACCTCGAATAGCCAAAGTAATCTTGAGAAAGAAGAATGGAACTGGAGGAATCAACCTGCCTGACTTCAGACTCTACTACAAAGCCACAGTCATCAAGACAGTATGGTACTGGCACAAAGACAGAAATATAGATCAATGGAACAGAATAGAAAGCCCAGAGATAAATCCACGAACCTATGGACACCTTATCTTTGACAAAGGAGGCAAGAATATAAATGGAAAAAAGACACCTCTTTAACAAGTGGTGCTGGGAAAACTGGTCAACCACTTGTAAAAGAATGAAACTAGAACACTTTCTAACACCATACACAAAAATAAACTCAAAACGGATTAAAGATCTAAATGTAAGACCAGAAACTATAAAACTCCTAGAGGAGAACATAGGCAAAACACTCTCCGACATAAATCACAGCAAGATCCTTATGACCCACCTCCCAGAAATATTGAAATAAAAGCAAAAACTAAAACAAATGGGATCTAATGAAACTTAAAAGCTTTGCACTACAAAGGAAACTATAAGTAAGGTGAAAAGACAGCCCTCAGATTGGGAGAAAATAATAGCAAATGAAGAAACAGACAAAGGATTAATCTCAAAAATATACAAGCAACTCCTGCAGCTCAATTCCAGAAAAAATAAATGACCCAATCAAAAAATGGGCCAAAGAACTAAACAGACATTTCTCCAAAGAAGACATACAGATGGCTAACAAACACATGAAAAGATGCTCAACATCACTCATTATTAGAGAAATGCAAATCAAAACCACAATGAGGTACCATTACACGCCAGTCAGGATGGCTGCTATCCAAAAGTCTACAAGCAATAAATGCTGGAGAGGGTGTGGAGAAAAGGGAACCCTCTTACACTGTTGGTGGGAATGCAAACTAGTACAGCCGCTATGGAAACAGTGTGGAGATTCCTTAAAAAAAACTGGAAATAGAACTGCCATATGACCCAGCAATCCCACTTCTGGGCATACACACTGAGGAAACCAGATCTGAAAGAGACACATGCACCCAATGTTCATCGCAGCACTGTTTATAATAGCCAGGACATGGAAGCAACCTAGATGCCCATCAGCAGATGAATGGATAAGGAAGCTGTGGTACATATACACCATGGAATATTACTCAGCCGTTAAAAAGAATTCATTTGAACCAGTCCTAATGAGATGGATGAAACTGGAGCCCCTTATACAGAGTGAAGTAAGCCAGAAAGATAAAGAACATTACAGCATACTAACACATATATATGGAATTTAGAAAGATGGTAACGATAACCCTATATGCAAAACAGAAAAAGAGACACAGAAATATAGAACAGACTTTTGAACTCTGTGGGAGAAGGTGAGGGTGGGATGTTTCAAAAGAACAGCATGTATACTATCTATGGTGAAACAGATCGCCAGCCCAGGTGGGATGCATGAGACAAGTGCTCCGGCCTGGTGCACTGGGAAGACCCAGAGGAATCGGGGGGAGAGGGAGGTGGGAGGGGGGATCGGGATGGGGAATAAGTGTAAATCTATGGCTGATTCATATCAATGTATGACAAAACCCACTGAAATGTTGTGAAGTAATTAGCCTCCAACTAATAAAAATTTAAAAAAAAAAAAAATTCAACATTCACAAAACAAAGATCATGGCACCTCGTCCCATTGCTCATGGCAAATAGATGGGGGGAAAGTGGAAACAGTGATGGATTTTTTTTTCTTGGTAACTGCAGTCATGACAATAAAAGACACTTCACCTTGGAAGAACTGCTATGACATTTCCACACAGCATATTAAAAAGCAGAGACATCACTTTTCCAACAAAGGTAATTTAATCAAAGCAGTGGTTTTCCTGTAGTCATGTATGGATGTGAAAGTTGGACCATAAAGAAGACTGAGTGGCAAAATTGATACTTTCCAAATGTGGTATTGGAGAAGACTCTTGAGAGTCCCTTGAACAGCAAGGAGATAACACCAGTCAATCCTAAAGGAAATCAACCCTGAATATTCATTGGAAGGACTGATGCTGAAGATGAAACTCCAACAATTTAGCCACCTGATGCAGAGTCAACTCATTGGAAAAGACTCTGATGCTGGGAAAGATTGAGGGAAGGATAAAAAGGGGATGACAGAGGATGAGATAGTTGGATGGCATTACTGACTCAATGAACTTAAGTTTGAGCAAACTCTGGAAAATAATGAAAAACAGTGAAGCCTGTCATGTTGAAATTCATGGCGTTGCAAAGAGTCAGACATGGCTTACAGACTGAACAACAACTGCTGGAGTTGAACAACAGTGGAGTTGAACAACACCTCCAGTATTCTTGCCTGGAGAATTCCACTGACAGAGGAGCCTGGTGGGCTACAGCCCATGGGGTTGCAAAGAGTCAGATATGACTGAGAGACTAACATTAAGATAGAACAACAACAAATGTAAATATAAAGTTTTATGGATAAAAACCATTTTGGAAGTATAAAAAATGAAAAAAAGACAGGGGAAATACTTTGGTTTTCTCATACTACTGTATTTAGATTTCTACCATGAAGCAGATTTATTGAGAGGCAACAGACTAAGAAGACTAAGAAGACTCCCAGTCTCGGCTTGGGAGAAAACTCCATCCTCACATCCCAAGCTTTGACTTAACTAGGGGAAATTTAAACTAGTAGGAAGGGTCAGTCAGCAGGTCTTTCCATATCTCTTTTGGGCTCACACCCACAGGGCATCAGCATGACTTTCTTCCTAAGGATACTGTTTTCTTAGTGTCAGCCCTTCGGACCACGTGTGTCAGAATTCTCTGACAGCAGAGTTCAAGAATGAGCGTCACTGGAGCTGGAGCTGGGATCTGCATCTTTAATAATCTCCCCAGGGCATTCTAGGGAATATCAAAGTTTAAGAACCACTGCCCTAGGGCATGTGTCCTGGAGGGAGAAACAAGAAAAATGAGCAATTAATACATGTTTAATGCATGTTTCTAACCTAGAGCTTGGAGCCCTGTCCCCTTGGGTCCCCTCCCTGGTGGACGGAGCACAGTCTTCGTGTCTCCATTTCTGACATTGTTGAATTGAGGATCAAGCTCTTTTGTCTCTGATGCTGGTGAGTGGTTCAGGACCACAGAAGTGGATAAATCTTGTCTCCAGGTGTCCTACAGAGAAGCTGAGAAACCAGTTCTTACTCAAGGCAACTAGATCAATCAAGCATAAAGTTCAGAAAAGAACTGCATATCCTACGGCAATAGCAGGTGTGCATTTATGTGTGTGTGTGTGTGTGTGTGTGTGTGTGTGTAAATACAGGTGTCCAGCATGTCTCTGTGCTCTGGTTATGATACTTTTTATTACTAGTTCTTAAAGATGAGCAGAGAAGGCATATCAGGGCATATCTCTTTGACACCTCTTGGCAGCAACTGTTTTTATTTTGGATTAGGGAACTCTTCAACAAGAGGATTTTGTTGAATCAGGAGGATATTGGAGAATGATAAATATGAGTGTTAGTAAAAGTATACATATAGCTGCCAGTAGTATTTTTACTTCATAGAGTGTGATATTATAAGATTGAGCTCTTAGAAAATCTGAGTTCAGTTAACAGGTAAGCTTCATTTTTTTTCTTCAACCTTTATACCTAAGGGAATCTGGCTATTTAGTTGCTTATTTATTTTTAAAGAATTTTTTTGATGTGGATCATTTTAAAAATTCTTTGCTGAATTTATTACCATTTATTTTTGTTTCATGTTTTGGTTTTTAGCTGTAAGGCATGTGATTTCTTTATATGTGGAACAGGGATTGAACCCACACCCCCTGACTTCCAAGGTGAAATATTAACCACAGGACCGCCAGGAAATTTCTTGGCTGTGTATTTATGACCCACTTTCCTTTGAGAACTGGTTGTTGAACAGTCCTCCTTATACTTTACATATGAAAGGACTTTGAAGTCAGATTTCTGTAGGTCAATATGTCACAACCTGAAGGTCAAACCTTATGATTGTATGTCCAGAAACGGAAGAGAAATTACAGAGGTCTTTAGCTTACTATTTCTCTGCTAAGAAAGTGTGATACTTTCTCTTTACTGAGGTAATGGAAAAATGCCACTGAGCCAGTTTCTTTTCTGTATCAAACTCAATTCTTGGTTGGTAATTCCCTCACTATACATGGTAATACCATTCATCTTAGGGGTTTTTGCAGGGCAATGCAAACAGACCCTGACATATTCACCAACAACAGAAAGTACTCATTTTGATAAGCCAGCTGCAATCAAAATGTGCTTCTTTCACTGTCTTTTCATTCCCAGCAGACAGGAGAGGAGCATGAAGAGGGAGAATCAGAGCAGCATGTCCAAGTTCCTCCTCCTGGGACTCCCCGTCCGGCCAGAGGAGCAGGGCATGTTCTTTGCCCTGTTCCTGGGCATGTACCTGACCACAGTGCTGGGCAACCTGCTCATCATTCTGCTCATCAGGCTAGACTCTCGCCTCCACACCCCCATGTACTTCTTCCTCAGCCACTTGGCCCTCACTGACATCTCCTTTTCATCTGTCACCGTCCCTAAAATGCTGATAAATATGAAGACTCAGGATCAATCCATCCCCTATGCAGGATGCATAACACAGATGTATTTCTTCCTATTTTTTACTGGTCTGGATGATTTTCTGCTCACCTCAATGGCCTATGATCGGTACGTGGCCATCTGTCACCCTCTCCACTACAGCACCATCATGGGACAGGGGCTGTGCACCTTACTAGTAACTGTGTCCTGGATTCTCTCCTGTGCCAATGCCCTGTGTCACACCCTCCTCCTGACCCGGCTGTCCTTTTGTGCTGACCACAGCATCCCCCATTTCTTCTGTGACCTTGGTGCCCTGCTGAAGCTCTCCTGCTCAGACACATCCCTCAATGAGCTGGCCATTTTCACAGCAGGAGTGGCTGTTATCGTCCTCCCATTCATATGCATCCTGATCTCTTATGGATGCATTGGGACCACCATCTTGAAGGTCCCCTCCACCAAGGGGATCTGCAAAGCATTGTCCACATGTGGCTCCCACCTCTCTGTGGTGTCTCTGTATTATGGAACAATTATTGGACTGTATTTTTTCCCCTCATCCAACACTTCCAGGGATAAGAGCACCATTGCCTCTGTGATGTACACAGTGGTCACTCCACTGCTGAACCCCTTCATTTACAGCCTAAGGAACAGGAACATGATGGGGGCCCTGGAGAGACTCTTGCACAGGGCAAAAGTCTTGTCTCAGTGATGTTTGTTCGTCTTTGTAACAGCCATGTGTGTTCACAAAACCTCAGATCCTACATGCCTAGATTTGAACCCAGCATGGAATAAATACTCAGTAAATGTTTGATTGTCGAATTGCATTCCTTTACAATTATTGTCTATTTCCTAACAGTTCATTAGCATAAATTGTGAATTTTGAGTTTATGTTCTTGAGTTTTGATCTTGTCTATAAGGCTGAGCATTTATATAGGTGGTAGTACTTCACCTCTCCTCTTATTTCCTAGTGATTTATTTCTTTTTAAAAATTTAATTTTTAATTTACTTTTTATTGGAAAATAATTGCTTTACAATATTTTGTTGGTTTTTGCTATATAGCAACATGAATCAACTGTAAGTGTGCATATATTCTCTCTCTCCTGACCCTCCCTCCTACCCTCCCCATGTTTGCAGCCCTCAGGTCGTCACAGATACCACACTGAGTTTCCTGTGCTATGGAGCAGTTTCTCATTAGCAATCTAATTCAAACATGGTAGTGTGTGTATGTCAATGGTACTCTCTCAGTTTGCCCCACCCTCTCCTTCTCCTGAGCAAACTCTGAGAAGGACAGGGGAGAATGGTATGCCGCAGTCCACGGGCTTGCAAAAAGTCAGACAAGACTTAGTGACTGAATAGCAACAACTCCTCCTCCAACTGTGTCTAGAAATTCATTCTCTATGTCTGCCTCTCTACTCTTGCCTGTCTAATCTGTTCGTCACTACCATTTTTCTAGATTCCATATATAGACATTAACACACAATATTTATTTTTCTCTTTACTCTGTATGTCAGACCCAGACAATATGTAGACCATCCACGTTCTGGTAATGGCACAATTTTGGTAACGTTTTGTGGCTGCATAATATTCCATTGTATATATGTGCCACCTCTTCTGTATCTATTTCTGTGTCATTGGGCATTTACTACTGTGCATAAAATGAATAACTAATAAGAATCTATTGTATAGCACAGGGAACTCTACTCAAAGCTCTGTGGTGGCCTAAATGGGAAGGAAATTTTTAAAAAGGGATATACATATGTATATGTATGGCAGATTCAGTGTTCTGAGAAGAGAAAATAACACAACATTGTTAAACAACGATAGTCCAATAACTTTTTTAAAAAAAGTTTCTTTGGAAAAGCAAATGCCTTTTATTTTTATGAAATCAAGATTCTACTCTTTTCCTTTTAGTGTTCATGACTTTTGTGTCTTATTTAAGAAAATATTCCTTATCCCACGTTTACCAAGATTTGTCCAAGTTTTTCTTGAAGATAGTTTTATAGTTATAGTCCTTACACATTTCATCCATTTTGAGTTATGTTTTGCATGTGGTGCAGCACAAGAGTCCATGTTCACTTAAGACATATTGATACTGAAGCATGCTGGCACCATTTATTGAAATGCTGTCCTTGCCACATTACATTGCCTTGGTGCATTTGTAAACTATTAATTGACCTTCTATGTATTGATATATTTTGAAATTATTCGCTGTTCTATTGATCTATATTCCTATTCTTATGCAATTATTTTTATTTTCCTTGATTTGGAGTATAAAACAGTTTTGAAATTAGATAAAGTAAGTATGGCATTTTGCTTCTCATTTTAACATTTTTTGTCTTCTCTTTTCAGTTTAGTTCGGTTCGGTCACTCAGTTGTGTCTGACTCTTTGTGACCCCATGGACTGTAGCACACCAGGCCTTCCTGTCCATCACCAACTCCCGGAGTTTAATCAAATTCATGCCCATTGAGTCGGTGATGCCATCCAACCATCTCATCCTCTGTTGTCCCCTTCTCCTCCCACCTTCAATCTTTCCCAGCAACAGGGTCTTTTCAAATGAGTCAGTTCTTTGCAGCAGGTGGCCAAATATTGGAGTTTCAGCTTCAGCATCAGTCCTTCCAATGAATATTCAAGACTTACTTCCTTTAGGATGGACTGGTTGGATCTCCTTGCAGTCCAAGGGACTCTCAAGAGTCTTCTTCAACACAACAGTTCAAAAGCATCATTTCTTTGGTGCTCAGCTTTCTTTATAGTCCAAGTCTCAGATCCATACATGATTACTGCAAAAAACCATAGCTTTGACTAGATGGACTTTTGTTGGCAAAGTAATGTCTCTGCTTTTCAATATGCTGTCTAGGTTGGTCATAACTTTTCTTCCAAGGAGCAAGCATCTTTTAATTTCATGGTTCCAGTTACCATCTACAGCGATTCCGGAGCCCAAGAAAATAAAGTCTGTCACTCTTTCCACTGTTTCCCCATCTATTTGCCATGAAGTGATGGGACCGGATGCCACGATCTTAGTTTTCTGAATGTTGTATTTTAAGCCAACTTTTTCACTCTCCTCTTTCAGTTTCATCAAGAGGCTCTTTAGTTCTTCACTTTCTGCCATTAGGGTGGTGTCATCTGCATATCTGAGGTTATTGATATTTCTTCCAGCAATCTTTTTTTAAAAAATTAATATATTAAAAAAAATTTAGGCTAATTACTTTACATTATTGTAGTGGTCTTTTCCACTACATGACATGAATTTAGTGACATTTCCACTACATGACATTTCCACTAGTGACATGAATCAGCCATGGGTGTACATGTGTCCCCCATCCTGAAGCCCCCTCCCACCTCCCTTCCCGTCCCATCCCTCAGGGTCGTCCTAGTCCTCTGGCTCTGAGCACCCTGTCTCATGCATTGATCCTGGACTGGTGATCTATTTCACATATGGTAATATACGTTTCAAAGGTATTCTCTCAAATCATCCCACCCTCACCTTCTCCCACAGAGTCCAAAATTCTGTTCTTTACATCTGTGTCTCTTTTGCTGTCTCTCATATAGGGTCATCATTACCCTCCTTCTAAATTCCATATATATGTGTGAATATACTGTATTGGTGTTTTTCTTTCTGACTTACTTCACTCTGTATAATAGGCTCCAGATTCATCTGCCTCATTAGAACTGATTCAAATGCATTCTTTCTAATAGCTAGGTAATATTCCATTGTGTATTTGTACCAGAGCTTTCTTTCTTTTTTGTTTTTATTTTTTAATTAATTTCTTTCTTTTAATTGGAGGTTAATTACTTTATAATATTGTAGTGGTTTTGCCATACATCGACACGAATCAGCCACGGGCACACATGTGTTCCCCATCCAGAACCACCTCCCATCTCCCTCTGCATCCCATCCCCCAGGGTAATTCCAGTGCACCAGCCTTGAGCACCCTGTCTCATACATCCAACTTGGACCAGTGATCCACTTCCATATGATAATATACAAGTTTCAATGCTCCCTCTCAAATCATCCCACCCTCATCTTCTCCCACAGAGTCCCAAAGACTGTTCTTTACATCTGTGTCTCTTTTGCTGTCTCACATATAGGGTCATTGTTACTATCTCTCTAAATTCCATATATATGTGTTAATATACTTTATTGGTGTTCTTCCTTCTGACTTACTTCACTCTGTATGATAAACTCCAGTTTCATCGACCTCCTTAGAACTGATTCAAATGAGTTCTTTTAAACAGCTGAGTAATATTCCATTGTGAATATGTACCACAGCTTTCTTATCAATTCATCTGCCAATGGACATCTAGGTTGCTTCCATGTCCTAGCTATTGTAAACAGTGCTGTGATGAACATTGGGGTACATGTGTCTCTTTCAATTCTGGTTTCCTCGGTGTGTATGCCCAGCAGTGGGATTGCTGGGTTGTATGTCTCCTGGCAATCTTGATTTCAGCTTGTGCTTCATCCAGCCAAGTGTTTCTCATGATGTACTCTGCATATAAGTTAAATAAGCAGGGTGACAATACACAGCCTTGACCTACTCCTTTCCCTATTTGGAACCAGTTTGTTGTTCCATGTCAAGTTCTAACTATTGCTTCCTGACCTGCATACAGATTTCTCAAGAGGCACGTCAGGTGGTTTGGTATTCCCATCTCTTGCAGAATTTTCCACAGTTTGTTGTGGTCCACAGAGTCAAAGGCTTTGGCATAGTCAATAAAGCAGAAATATATGTTTTTCTGGAACTCTCTTGCTTTTTTGATAATCCAGCAGATGTTGGCAATTTGATCTCTGGTTCCTCTGCCTTTTTTAAATCCAGCTTGAACATCTGGATGTTCACAGTTCACACACTGCTGAAGTGTGGCTTGGGGAATTTTGAGCATTACTTTATGTGCATGTGAGATGAGTGCAATTGTGCGATAGTTTGAGCATTCTTTGGCATTGCCTTTCTTTGGCATTGGAATGAAAACTGACCTTTTCCAGTACTGTGGCCACTGCTGAGTTTTCCAAATTTCCCGGCATATTGAGTTCAGTACTTTCATAGCATCATCTTTTAGGATTTGAAGTAGCTCCACTGGAATTCCATTACCTCCACTAGCTTTGTTCATAGTGATGCTTCCTAAGGCCCACTTGACTTTGCACTCCAGGATGTCTGCCTCTAGGTGATGAACACATCGTTGTGATTATTTGGATCATGAAGTTCTTTATTGTATAGTTTTTGTGTGTATTCTTGCCACCTCTTCTTAATATCTTCTGCTTCTGTTAACCCATACCATTTCTGTCCTTTATTGCACCCATCTTTGCATGAAACATTCCCTTGGTATCTAATTTTCTTAAAGAGGACTCTAGACTTTCCCATTCTATTATTTTCTTCTATTTCTTTGCACTGATCACTGAGGAATGCTTTCTTCTCTCTCCTTGCTATTCTTTGGAATTATGCATTCTAATGGACACATCTTTCCTTTTCTCCTTTGCCTTTTCTTTCTCTTCTATTCTCAACTATTTGTAAGGCCTGCTCAGATGATCATTTTGCCTTTTTGCATTTCTTTTCCTTGGAGATGATCTTGATCCCTGCCTCCTGTACAATGTCACGAACCTCTGTCCAAATTTCTTCAGGCACTCTATCAGATCTAATCCCTTGAATCTGTTTCTCACTTCCATTATATAATTGCAAGGAATTTGATTTAGGTCATACCTGAATGATCTAGTAGTTTTCCCTACTTTCTTCAACTGGAGTCTGAACTTTGCATTAGGGACTTCATGGTCTGTGCCACAATCAGCTCTTGGTCTTGTTTTTGCTGATTGTATAGAAATTCTCCATCTTGACTGCAAAGAATATAATCAATATGATTTCGTTATTGCCCATCAGGTGATGTCCATGTGTAGAGTCTTCTCTTGTGTTGTGGGAAGAGGATATTTGCTATGGCAGTGGGTTCTCTTGACAAAACTCTATTAGCCTTTGCCCTGCTTCATTCTATACTTCCAGGCCAAATTTGCCTGTTACTCCAGGTGTTTCTTGACTTCCTACTTTTGCATTCTCATCCCCTATAATGAAAAGGACATCTTTTTTGGGTGTTAGTTCTAGAAGGTCCTGTAGGTCTTCATAGAACTGTTCAACTTCAGCCTCTTTAGCCTTACTGGTTGGGGAATAGACTTGGATTACTGTGCTATTGAATGGTTTGCTTTGGAAATGAACAGAGATCATCTGTCATTTCTGAGAGTGCATCCAAGTACTGCATTTCAGACTCTTTTGTTGACTATGATGGTTACTCCATTTCTTCTAAGGGATTCTTCCCCACAGTAGTAGATATAATGGTCATCTGAGTTAAACTCACTCATTCCAGTCCATTTTAGTTTGCTGACTCCTAAAATGTTGATGTTTGATCACTTCCAATTTGCCTTGATTCATGGACCTAACATTCCAGGTTTCTATTCAATATTGCTCTTTACAGCATTGGGCTTTAGTTCCATCACAAGTGACATCCACATCTGTCTTCCCTTTTACTTCAGATTAAGAATCAGATTCTACGAGTAGGCTACTGATACATTGCCTTTGATTGCACTGACCCTATAGATCAATTGGAGGAGAGACCTGGCTCCATAATGATATTGAGTTATCCAGTCTATGGGCAAAGTGTATCTGTATTCATTTGCATCCTCTTTAAATTTACCATGAATGTGTTTGTAGTTTTTAACATATCAGTATTTTGGGAAATTCATTCATAAGCATATTTTGCTTTTTAAATTGTTTTAATTAGCATATTAAAATTTCGATTCTCAGTGCTCACTGCTAGGATATAAAGTATCATTGATTTTTGTTCATTATTCATCAACTTTGTAATCCTGCTACCTTGCAAAGCTCACTTAGTACAAATAGATTTGGAGAAAGATTTTTTGCTTTCTTTTCCCTCTTTTTGGCCTTCTTTGAGATTAGTTTATACTATTCATTTTTTCTCTCTTATCGACATACTACATATATGTCTTTTTTTGAGCATCAGGTTTTTACCCCTGTTTTTTCATCTTGTCCCTTTACGTGCGTGTGCCTGCACTATGCAAGATGTAATATGTTTACCAATGCTATACAGAAACAGAAGACTAATTAGTTTGTAACCAGTAGCTGGAGTGACATGCAAGGTTGTGATGATGTCCACAACTCTAGTCTGTTTGGGGTGTAAAGATGGAAATCCCAATATTTTGAAAGCCTTGGATATATGACACATGTATAAAATATTATGATGCAACTTTCATCATTATTCATTTATTTCATTCTGTAAGCTCTGATTTAGATGATTCCTTAGGTGAATGAAAACAGTCTGGCTTTATTGCCTCTCTTTCCATGCGCTTCCACCTAGCCTTCCATTCTTCATGTATTTTCACGGACATTTTCACAGTTCAGTTGTTCTCTCTTCAAAAGAGCAAGCCACAGGCATGGGGGAATTAAGACATTGGAGCCTGTTAAAACGGATGCTTTGGAGATAATAAAGTAACCTTGATCAGACAACAGACACAGGAAAAGATTTCAGGGTGTACTATAACATTTAATAAAGTATTACCTTATTGAAGAATTAGAGATTCTTTGTTAATGAACCACTCAGTTAATTCAACAAGAGAGCAGCTAAAAATTTGAGATTAATACCTTGATGTTATATGTGTTTTATGCACTGATAAGCATAGAAGTAGACTTGCAAGTATTATTACAATAAATTTAGGAGGAGAAAGCTCTAAGGTACCATGCAAAACAAATCCCATTTATGTAAACGTATCCTAAAAGATAATGCTGTTAAACTGTTGCACTCAAAATGCCAGCAAATTTGGAAATCTCGCCAGTGGCTCCAGGACTAGAAAAGGGAAGTTTTCATTTCAATTCCAAAGAGAGGCAAGACCAAAGAATGTTAAAACTACAGTACAACTGCACTCATTTCACATGCTAGCAAGATTATACTCAAAGCCACTCAAACTAGGCTTCAGGAGTATGTGAACCAAGAACTTCCAAAAGTCCAAGCTAGATTTAGAAAAAGCAGAGGAACCAGAGATCAAATCACCAACATCTGTTGGATAATAGAAACATCAAGAGAATTAAAGAAAAACAGCTACTCCTCTTTCACTGACTACGCTAAAGCCTTTGACTGTGTAGATCACAACAAACTGTGGAAAATGCTTCAAGAGATGGAAATACCAGAGAACCTTACCTGCCTCCTGAGAAACCTGTGTGCAGGTCAAGAAGCAATAGTTAGCATGGGACATAGAACAACTAACTGGTTCCAAATTGGGAAAGGAGTACATAAAGGCTGTTTATTCTCACCTTACTTATTTAATTTGTATACATAATGCATCATGCGAAATGCCAGACTGGATAAATCACCAGCTGGAATCAAGATTGCTGGGTGAAATATCAACAACCTCACATATGCAGATGACACCACTTTAATGGCAAAAAGTGAAGAGGAACAAAAGAGCTTCTTGATGAGGGTAGAAGAGGAGAATGAAAAAGCTGGCTTAAAATTCAACATGCACAAAACAATGATCTTGGCATCCTGTCCCATTGCTTCATGGCAAATAGAAGGGGAAAAGTGGAAACAGTGACAGATTTTATTTTCTTGGGTTCAATTCCACTTCATTCGGTGACTGCAGTCATGAAAATTTAAGACACTTGATCCTGGAAGAACAGCTATGGCAAATCTACATAGCATATTAAAAAGCAGAAACATCACTTTTCCAACAAAGGTAATTTAGTCAGTGCTATGGTTTTCCTGTAGTTATGTACAGCTGTCAGAGTTGGAATGTAAAAAAGACGTATTCATATTTGCAACTCAGCAAATATCGATGCTTTCTGAATGTGGTACTGGAGAAGACTCTTGAGAGTCTCTTGAACAGCAAGGAGATCACACCAGTCAATCCTAAATGAAATCAACTCTGAATATTCATTGGAAGGACTGATGCTGAAACCCCAATACTAAAACCAGATGCAAAGAGCCAACTCATTGGAAAAGACCCTGACACTGGGAAAGATTGAGGGCAGGAAAAAAAAGGGATCACAGAGGATGAGATGGTTGGATGGCATTACTGACTCAATGAACAAGAGTTTGAGCAAACTCTGGGAGATAGCGAAAAACAGGGAAGCCTGGCATGGGGTTGTAAAGACTCGGACATGGCTTAGCGAATGAACAACAACATCTGGAGTTGAACAACACTGAAGCTGAAAAACAACTCTGGTATTCTTGCCCGGAGAATTCCACTGACAGAGGAGCCTGGTGGGCTACAGTCCGTGGGGTTGCACAGAGTCAGACACGACTAAGTGACTAACACTTTGATAGAACAACAACAAATATTAATATAAAATTTTATGAATAAAAACCATTTTAGAAATATAAAAGATGAATAAAAGACAGGGGAAATACTTTGAATTTCTCATATTGTATTTGAATTTCTACCGTGAAGCAGATTTATTTAGAGGCAACAAACTAAGAAGGCATCTCGGCTTGGGAGAAAACTCCATCCTCACATCCCAAGCTTTGACTTAACTAGGGGAAATTTAAACTAGTAGGAAGGGTCAGTCAGGAGTTCTTTCCACATCTCCTTCGGGCTCACACCCACAGGGCATCATGGTGACGTTCTTCCTAAGGATATTGTTTTCTCAGTGTCAGCCCTTCGGACCATGTGTGTCAGAATTCCTTGGTCACAGAGTTCAAGAATGAACATCACTGGAGTTGGAGCTGGGATCTACATCTTTAATAATCTCCCAAGGGCATTCTAGGGAACATCAAAGTTTAAGAACCACTGCCCTAGGGCATGTGTCCTGGAGGGAGAAACAAGAAAAATGAGCAATTAATACATGTTTAATGCATGTCTCTAGCCAAGAGCTTGGAGCCCTGTCCCCTTGGGTCCCTTCCCTGGTGGACAGAGAACAGTCTTCACGTCTCCATTTCTGACATTGGTGAATTGAGGATCAAGCTCTTTTGTCTCTGATGCTGGTGAGTGGTTCAGGACCACAGAAGTGGATAAATCTTGTCTCCAGGTGTCCTACAGAGAAGCTGAGAAACCAGTTCTTACTCAAGGCAACTAGATCATTCAAGCATAAAATTCAGAGAGGAACTGGGTCTCCTACAGCAATAGCAGGTGTGTGTGTGTGTGTGTGTGTGTGTGTGTGTGTGTGTGTGTGTAGGTGCTCAGCACTTCTCTGCGCTCTTGCTTGTGATACTTTTTATTACTAGTTCTGAAAGATGAGGGGAGAATGCATATCAGGGCATATCTCTTTGACATACCTTGGCAGCAACTGTTTTTATTTTGGATTAGGGAACTCTAAGAATTTTGTTGAATCAGGAGGATACGGGAGAATGATAAATATGAGTACTAGGAAAAATACATATAACTGCCAGTAATATTTTTTACTTCGTAGAGCAGTGATATTGCAAATTTGAACTCTAAGATACTCTGAGTTCAGTTGACATGTAAGCTTCTTCTTTTTCTTCAGCCTTTATACATAATGGAACTGGCTATTTATTTGTTTTTTTTATTTTAAAGAATTTTTTTTTGGATGTGGATCATTTTTTAAATTCTTTGTTGAATTTTTACCATATTGTTTTGTTTCATGTTTTGGTTTTTAGCCATAATGCATGTGATATCTTTATACCTGGAACAAGGATTGAACCCATACATCCTGACTTGGAAGCTCAAGTCTAAAGCCTTGAATCGCCAGGAAATTTCTTGGCTGTGATTTTTGATCCACTTTCATTCAAGAATTCGTTGCTGAAACATCTTCCTTATACTTTACATATGAGAGGACCTTGAAGTCAGATTTCCATAGGTCAATATGTCACAACCTGGAGGTCAAATCTTATGATCATATGTACAGAAACAGAAGAGAAATTAGGGAGGTTTTTAACTCACTCTATCTCTGCTAAGATACTGTGATAATTTCTCTTTACTGAGATGATGGAAAAATCCCACTGAGTCAGTTTCTCTTCTGTATCAAACTCTCTTCTTGGTAAATTCTCTCATTATACATGGTAATACCATTCATCTTAGGGGTTTTTGCAGGGAAAAAGCAATGCAGACAGACACTGACATATTCACCAAGAGAAAGGACTCATTTATATATGCCTGCTGCAATCAAAATGTGCTTCTTTCACTGTCCTTTCATTCCCAGCAGACAGGCGAGGAGCATGAAGAGGGAGAATCAGAGCAGCATGTCTGAGTTCCTCCTCCTGGGACTCCCCATCCGGCCAGAGCAGCAGGGCATGTTCTTTGCCCTGTTCCTGGGTATGTACCTGACCACGGTGCTGGGCAACCTGCTCATCATCCTGCTCATCAGGCTGGATGCTCACCTCCACACCCCCATGTACTTCTTCCTCAGCCACTTGGCCCTCATTGATGTCTCCTTTTCATCTGTCACTGTCCCTAAAATGCTGATAAACATGCAGACTCAGGATCAATCCATCCCCTATGCAGGGTGCATAACACAGATGTATTTTTTCCTATTTTTTACTGGTCTGGATGATTTCCTGCTCACCTCAATGGCCTATGATCGGTACGTGGCCGTCTGTCACCCTCTCCACTACAGCACCGTCATGGGACAGGGGCTGTGCACCTTACTAGTAACTGTGTCCTGGATTCTCTCCTGTGCCAATGCCCTGTGTCACACCCTCCTCCTGACCCGGCTGTCCTTTTGTGCTGACCACAGCATCCCCCATTTCTTCTGTGACCTTGGTGTCCTGCTGAAGCTCTCCTGCTCAGACACATCCCTCAATGAGCTGGCCATTTTCACAGCAGGAGTGGCTGTCATCATCCTCCCACTAGTATGCATCCTGATCTCTTATGGACGCATCGGGGCCACCATCCTGAAGTTCCCCTCCACCAAGGGGATTGCAAAGCATTGTCCACATGTGGCTCTCACCTCTCTGTGGTGTCTCTGTATTATGGAACAATTATTGGGCTGTATATTTTCCCCTCATCCAGCACCTCCAGGGACAAGATCACCATTGCCTCTGTGATGTACACAGTGGTCACTCCACTGCTGAACCCCTTCATTTATAGCCTAAGGAACAGGGACATGATGGGTGCCGTGGAGAGACTCTTGCACAGGGCAAAAGTCTTGTCTCAGTGATGTTTGTTTGTCTTTGTAACAGCCATGTGTGTTCACAAAACCTCAGATCATATATCCCTAGATTTGATCCCAGCATGGAATGAATAGTCAGTAAATGTTTGATAGTTGAATTACATTCCTTTACAATTATTGTCTATTTCCTAACAGTTCACTAGCATAAATGGTGAATTTTGAGTTTATGGTCTTGATTTTTGATCTTGTCGATAAGGCTGAGAATTATAGCTGGTAGTACTTAGTCTCTCCTGTTATAACCTGGGAATTTATTTCTTTTTAAAAAATGTATTTAATTAGTTATTTATTTTTCATTGGAAGATAATTGCTCTACAATATTTTGTTTGTTTTTGCTGTACCACAGTTGAAACAGGTATAAGTACATATATACTTGCCCTCCTGATCCTCCCTCCTACCCTCCCTATGTTTGCAGCCCTCAGGTTATCACAGAGTTCCGCACTGAGTTTTCTGTGCTATGCAGCAGTTTCTCATTAGCAATCTAATTACACGTGGTTGTGTACATATGTCAATGGTACTCTTTCAGTTTTTTCCACCCTCTCCTTTCCTGTGAGCAAACTATGTGAAGAACAGGAGAGCCTCGTATGCTGCAGTCCATGGCCTTGCAGAAAGTCAGACATGCGACTGAATAACAACAACTCCTCCTTCAACTGTGTCCAGAAATTCATTCTCTATGTCTGCCTCTCTATTCTTGCCTGTCTAATCTGCTCATCACTACCATTTTTCTAGATTCCATGAATAGACATTAACATATAATATTTAATTTTCTCTTTACTCTGTATGTCAGACCCAGACACTTTGTAGACCCATCCACATCCCGGCAAATGGCACAATTTTGTTACATTTTGTGGCTGTATAATATTCTATTGTATATATGTGCCGTATCTTCTGTATCTATTCCTCTGTCAATGGACATTTACTACAGTGTATAAAATAAATACTAACAAGAATCTACTGTGTAGCACAGGAAACTCTGCTCAAAGCTCTATGGTGGCCTAAATGGGAAGGAAATTCAAAAAAGAGGGGTATAGATATATATATGTATGGCAGATTCATTTTTCTGAGGTCAAAAAATATAACATGTTATGCATCTATAGTCCAATAAATTTTTATTAAAAATTTTCTTTGGAAAAGCAAATGCCTTTTATTTTTTTGAAATCAAGATTCTGTTCTTTTCCTTGTAGTGTTATGACTTTTGTGTCCTATTTAAGAATATGTTGCCTACCCCACGTTTACCAAAATTTCGTCCAACGTTTCTTCAGAATAGTTTTATAGTTACAGTTCTTACACATTTGACCCATTCTGAGTTATGTTTTGCATGCACAAGAGTCCATGTTCACTTAAGACATATTGATACTGAAGCATGCTGGCACCATTTATTGAAACTCTATCCTTGCCACATTTAAATTGCCTTGGTGCATTGTAAACTATTAATTGACTTTATGTGTATTGATCTATTTCAAAATTATTCACTGTTCTATTGATCTATATTCCTATTCTCATGCAATGGCTTTTATTTTGCTTGCTATGGAGTATAAAAGTTTTGAAATTAGGTAAACTAAGTATGGCAGTTTCCTTTTCATTTTAAGATTTTTTTGTCTTCCCTTTTGCTTGTATGTAATATTAAGAATCAGCTTCTGCAAGTAGGCTACTCATACATTGCCTTTGATTTCACTGACCCTATAGATCAATTGGAGGAGAGACCTGGCTCCATAATGATATTGAGTTATCCAGTCTATGGGCAAAGTGTATCTGTATTCATCCTCTTTAAATTTACCATGAATGTGTTTGTAGTTTTTAACATACCAGTACTTTGGTAAATTCATCCATAAGCATATTTTGCTTTTTAAACTGTTTTAATTAGTATATTAAAATTTCAATTCTCAGTACTCACTGCTAGGATATAAAGTATCAGTGATTTTTGTTCTTTATTCATCAATTTGTAATCCTGCTACCTTGAAAATCTCACTTAGTACAAATAGATTTGGAGAAAGATTTTTTGCTTTCTTTTCCCTCTTTTTGGCCTTCTTTGAGATTAGTTTATACTATTCATTTTATCTCTCTTATTGACATACTACATATATGTCTTTTTTTGAGCATCAGATTTTTACCCCTGTTTTTTCATCTTGTCCCTTTGCGTGTGTGTGCCTGCACTATGCAAGATGTAATATGTTTACCAATGTTATACAGAAGCAGAAGACTAATTAGTTTGTAACCAGTAGATGGAGTGACATGTGAGGCTATGGTGATGTCCACAACTCTAGTCTGTTTGGGGTGTAAAGATGGAAATCACACTTTTTGAAAGCCTTGGATATATGATGCATGTATAAAATATTATGATGCAACTTTCCTCATTATTCATTTATTTCATTCCATAAGCTCTGACTTAGATGATTCCTTAGGTGAATGAAGACAGTCTGGGTTTATTGCCTCTCTTTCCATGGGCTTCGACCTAGACTTCCAGCCTTCATGTATTTTCATGGGCATTTTCACAGTTTGGTTGTTCTCTCTTTAAAGGAGCAAGCCACAGGCATGGGGAAACTAAGACATTGGAGCCTTTTAAAATGGATGCTTTGGAGATAATAAAGTAACTTTGATCAGACAACAGACTCAGGAAAAGATTTCAGGGTGTACTATAATATTTAATAAAGTTTTACCTTATTGAAGAATTAGAGACCCTTTGTTAAAGAATCACTCAGTTAATTCAGCCAGAGAGTAACTAAAAATTTGAAAATTTATAAGATTAATGTATTGATGTTATGTATATTCTATGCACTGATAAGCAAAGACGTAGACTTGCAAGTATTATTGCAATAAATTTATCTTAGGACAAGAAAGCTCTAAGATACCATGCAAAATAAATCCCATTTATGTAAATATGTCCTAAAAGATGATGCTGTTAAACAGCTGTACTCAGTAAGCCAGCAAATTTGGAAAACTCACCAGTGGCCCCAGGATTAGAAAAAGGGGAGTTTTTATTTCAATCCCAAAGAAAGGCAAGGCCAAAGAATGTTAAAACTACAGTACAACTGCACTCATTTCACATGCTAGCAAGATTATACTCAAAGCCATTCATACTAGGCTTCAGCAGTATGTGAACCAAGAACTTCCGGAAGTCCAAGCTAGATTTAGAAAAGGTAGAGAAACCAGAGATCAAATCGCCAACATCTGTTGGATAATAGAAACATCAAGAGAATTAAAGAAAAACAGCTACTCCTCTTTCACTGACTATGCTAAAGCCTCTGACTGTGTAGATCTCAACAAACTGGAAAATTTTTCAAGAGATGAAAATACCAGAGAACCTTACCTGCCTCCTGAGAAACCTGTGTGCAGGTCAAGAAGCAATAGTTAGCATGGGACATAGAACAACTGACGGGTAACAAACTGGGAAAGGAGTATATAAAGGCTGTATATTGTCACCCTGCTTATTTAATTTGTATACAGAATGCATCATGCAAAATGCCAGACTGGATAAATCACCAGCTGGAATCAAGATTGCTGGGTGAAATATCAACAACCTCACATATGCAGATGACACCACTTTAATGGCAAAAAGTGAAGAGGAACAAGAGAGCTTCTTGATGAGGGTAGAAGAGGAGAATGAAAAAGCTGGCTTAAAATTCAACATGCAAAAGACAAAGATCATGGCATCCCATCCCGTTGCTCATGGCAAATAGAAGGGGAAAAGTGGAAACAGTGACAGATTTTCTTTTCTTAGGTTCAAAATCACTTCATTCAGTGACTGCAGTCATGAAAATTAAAGACACCGATCTTGGAAGAACAGCTATGACAAATCTACTTGGAATATTAAAAACAGAGACATTACTGTTCTAAAAAAGGTAATTTAGTCAAAGTATTGGTTTTCCAGTAGTCATGTACAGATGTGAGAGTTGGGCCATAAAGAAGACTGAGTGCCAAATACTGATGCTTTTGAAATGTGGGGCTGGAGAAGACCCTTGAGAGTCCCTTGAACAGCAAGGAGGTCGCACCAGTCAATCCTAAAGGAAATCAACCCTGAATATTCATTGGAAGGACTGATACTGAAGCTGAAATTCCAATACTTTGGCCACCTGATGCAAAGAGTCAACTCACTGGAAGAGACCCTGATGCTTGGAAAGATTGAGGGCAGGAAAAGAAGGGGATAATAGAGAATGAGATGGTTGGATGGCATTACTGACTCAATAAACATGAGTCTGAGCAAACTCTGAAAGACAGCAAAAACAGGGAAGCCTGGCCGAGTGCAGTTCATGGGGTTGCAAAGAGTTGGACAGAGCTTAGGAATTGAAAACAACAAATGGTTGAACAACATTGGAGTTAAACAACAAGTCCAGTATTCTTGCCTGGAGAATAAAAGAGGGGAAATACTTTGGCTTTCTCATTTTATATTTGAATTTCTACCATGAAGCAGATTTACTTAAAAGGCAACAAACTAAGAAGGCATCTCGGCTTGGGAGAAAACTCCATCCTCAAATCCCAAGCTTTGACTTAACTAGGGGAAACTTTAAGCTTGTAGGAAGGGTCAATGATGGGGTCTTTCCACATCTCATTTGGGCTCACACTCACAGGGCATCATCATGGCATTCTTCCTAAGGACACCATTTTCTCAGCATTGGCCCTTAAGACCACATGTGTCAGAGTTCCCTGGTCACAGAGTTCAAGAATGAGCATCACTGGAGCTGGAGCTGGGATCTGCATCTTTAATAATCTCTCCAGGGCATTCTAGGGAACATCAAAGTTTAGGAACCACTGCCATAGGGCATGTGTCCTGGAGGGAGAAACAAGAAAAATGAGCAATTAATACATGTTTAATGCATGTCTCTAGCCAAGAGCTTGGAGCCCTGTCCCTTTGGGTCCCCTCCCTGGTGGACAGAGCAGTCTTCACATTTCCGTTTCTGAAGTTGGTGAATTGAGGATCAAACTCCTTTTTCTCTGATGCTGGTGAGTGTTTCAAGACCACAGAAGTGGATAAATCTTGTCTCCAGGTGTCCTACAGAGAAGCTGAGAAACCAGTTCTTACTCAAGGCATCTTGATCACTTGAGCATAAAATTCAGAGAATAACTGGGTCTCCTATGGCAATAGCAGGTGTGTATTAGTTTGTGTGTGTGTGTGTGTGTCTGTGTCTGTGTGTGTGTATATATATATATATATATATATATACACACATATATACACAGATGCTCAGGACTTCTCTGTGTTCTTGCTTATGATACTTTTTATTACTAGTTCTTAAAGATGAGGGGAGAAGGCATATCAGAGAGTATCTCTTCAACACCTCTTGGCAGCAACTGTTTTTATTTTGGATTAGACAACTGGTCAACAAGAGGACTTTGTTGAATCAGGAAGATATTTGAGGATGATAAATATGAGTAGTAGGTGAGTGATCAGACCATTGTGATTATCTGGGTTGTGAAGATCTTTTTGGATAGTTTTTCTGTGTATTCTTGCCACCTCTTCTTAATATCTTCTGCTTCTGTTAGGTCTAAATCATTTCTGTCCTTTATCGAACCCATCTGTGCATGAAATGTTCCCTTGGTATCTCTAATTTTCTTGAAGAAATCTCTAGTCTTTCCCATTCTGTTGTTTTCCTCTATTTTTCTTTGCATTGATCGCTGAGGAAGGCTTTCTTATCTCTCCTTGCTATTCTTTGGAACTCTACATTCAAATGGGAATATTCTTCCTTTTCTCCTTTGCTTTTAGCTTCTCTTCTTCTCACAGTTATTTGTAAGGCTGCCTCAGACAGCGATTTTGCTTTTTTGCATTTCTTTTCCACGAGGATGGTCTTAATCCCTGTCTCCTGTACAATGTCACGAACCACTGTCCATAGTTCATCAGGCACTCTATCAGATCTAGTCCCTTACACCTATTTCTCACTTCCACTGTATAATCATAAAGGATATGATTTAGGTCATACCTGAATGGTCTAGTGGTTTTCCCTACTTTCTTCAATTTAAGTCTGAATTTGGCAATAAGGAGTTCATGATCTGAGCCACAGTCACCTCCCGGTCTTGTTTTTGCTAACTGTATAGAGCTTCTCCATCTTTGGCTGCAAAGAATATAATAAATCTGATTTTGGTGTTGACCATCTGGTCAGATAATCACGATGGTGTGATCACTCACCTAGAGCCAGATGTCCTGGAATGTGAAGTCAAGTGGGCCTTAGGAAGCATCACTATGAACAAAGCTAGTGGAGGTGATGGAATTCCAGTTGAGCTATTTCAAGTCCTGAAAGATGATGCTGTGAAGGTGCTGCACTCAATATGCCAGCAAATTTGGAAAATGCACAGTGGCCACAGGACTGGAAAAGGTCAGTTTTCATTCCAATCCCAAAGAAAGGCAATGCCAAAGAGTGCTCAAACTACTGCACAGTTATGCTCATCTCACATGCTAGTGAAGTAATGCTCAAAATTCTCCAAGCCATGCTTCAACGGTTCGTGAACCATGAACTTACAGATGTTCAAGCTGATTTTAGAAAAAGCAGAGGAACCAGAGATCAAATTGCCAACATCCGCTGGATCACTGAAAGAGAGTTTCAGAAATACATCTACTTCTGCTTTAATGACTATGCCAAAGCCTTTGACTGTGTGGATCACAATAAACTGTGGAAAATTCTGAAAGAGATGGGAATACCAGACCACCTGACCTGCCTCTTGAGAAACCTATATGCAGGTCAGGAAGCAACAGTTAGAACTGGACATGGAACAACAAACTGGTTCCAAATAGGAAAAGGAGTATGTCAAGGCTGTATATTGTACTCTGCTTATTTAACTTATATGCAGAGTACATCATGAGAAACACTGGGCTGGAAGAAGCACAAGCTAGAATCAAGATTGCCAGGAGAAATATCAATAACCTCAGATATGCAGACGACACCACCCTTATGGCAGAAAGTGAAGAGGAACTAAAAAGCTTCTTGATGAAAGTGAAGGAGAAGAGTGAAAAAGTTGGCTTAAAGCTCAACATTCAGAAAACTAAGATCATGGCATCTGGTCCCATCACTTCATTGCAAATAGATGGTGAAACAGTGGAAACAGTGGCTGACTTTATCTTTTGGGCTCCAAAATCACTGCAGATGGTGATTGTAGCCATGAAATTAAAAGACACTTACTCCTTGGAAGGAAAGATATGACCAACATAGATAGCATATTAAAAAGCAGAGACATTACCTTGGCAACAAAGGTACGTCTAGTCAAAGCTATGGTTTTTCCAGTGGTCATGTATGGATGTGAGAGTCGGACTGTAAAGAAAGCTGAGCACTGAAGAATTGATCCTTTTGAACTGTGGTGTTGGAGAAGACTCTTGAGAGTCCCTTGGACTGCAAGGAGATCCAACCAGTCCATCCTAAAGGAGATCAGTCCTGGGTGTTCATTGGAAGGACTGATGCTGAAGTTGAAACTCCAATACTTTGGCCACCTGATGTGAAGAGTTGACTCATTGGAAAAGACCCTGATGCTGGGAGGGATTTGGGGCAGGAGGAGAAGGGGACGACAGAGGATGAGATGGCTGGATGGCATCACCAACTCGATGGACATGAGTTTGAGTAAACTCTGGGAGTTGGTGATGGACAGGGAGGCCTGGCGTGCTGCAATTCATGGGGTCGCAAAGAGTTGGACATGACTGAGGGACTGAACTGAACTGAACTGAACTGAAATATGAGTACTAGTATGAAAGTGAAAGAGAAGAGTGAAATAGTTGGCTTCAAGCTTAACATTCAGAAAACTAAGATCATGGCATCTGGTCCCATCACTTCATGGCAAATAGATGGTGAAACAGTGGAAACAGTGAGAGACTTTATTTTGGGGCTGCAAAATCACTGCAGATGATGATTGCAGCCATGAAATTAAAAGACGGTTACTCCTTGGAAGGACAGTTGTGACGAACCTAGAAAGCATATTAAAAAACAGAGACACTACTTTGTCAACAAAGGTCTGTCTAGTCAAGGTTATGGTTTTTCCAGTAGTTATGTATGGATGTGAGTGCTGGACTATAAAGAAAGCTGAGCATGAACGCATTGATGCTTTCGAACTGTGGTGTTGGAGAAGACTCTTGAGAGTCCCTTGGACTGCAAGGAGATCCAACCAGTCCATCCTAAAGGAGATCAGTCCTGTGTGTTCACTGGAAGGACTGATGTTGAAGCTGAAACTCCAATAGTTTGGCCACCTGATGCAAAGAGCTGACTCATTTGAAAAGACCCTGATGCTCGGAAAGATTGAGGGCAGGAGGAGAAGGGGACAAGAGGATAGATGGTTGGATGGCATCACTAACTCAATGGACATGGTTTGGGTGAACTCTGGGAGTTGGTGATGGACAGGGAGGCCTGGTGTGCTGCAGTTCATGGGGTTGCAAAGAGTCGGACACGACTGAAAGACTTAACTGAACTGAATTGAAACTGCTATAAAGTATTATAACTGACAGTAATATTTTTACTTCATAGAGCAGTGATATTGCAAGATTGGCCTCTAAGTTCAGTTGACAGTTAAGCATCTTTCTTCAACCTTTATACATACTGGAGCTGACTATTTATTTGCTTATTTATTTTTAAAGAAATTTTTTCATGTCGATCATTTTTTAAATTCTTTGCTGAATTTGTTACCACCTTGTTTTGTTTCATGTTTTGGTTTTTAGCCATAAGGCATGTGATATCTTTATACCTGGAACAGGGATTGAACCCACACCCCCTGACTTGCAAGGTGAAGTCTTAAGCACTGGACTGCCAGGAAATTCCTTGGCTGTGTACTTTTGATCCAGTTTCCTTTAAGAATTTGTAATGAAACGTCCTCCTTATACTTTACATATGAAAGGACTTTGAATTCAGATTTCAATATGTCAATATGTCACAGCCTGAAGGTCTAAACCTTATGATTATATGTACAGAAATAGAAGAGATATTAGGGAGGTTTTTAACTTACTATTTCTCTGCTAAGACAGTGTGACACTTTCTGTTTACTGAGGTGATGGAAAAATGTCACTGAGCCAGTATCTCGTTTGTATAAAATTCTCTTCTTGGTTGGTAAATTCTCTCATTATACATGGTAATACCATTCATCTTAGGGGTTTTTGCAAGGACATAGCAATGCAGACAGACACTGACATATTCACCAAGAGAAAGGACTCATTTATATATACCTGCTGCAATCAAAATATACTTCTTTCACTCTCCTTTCATTCCCAGCAGACAGGCGAGGAGCATGAAGAGGGAGAATCAGAGCAGCATGTCCGAGTTCCTCCTCCTGGGACTCCCTATCTGGCCAGAGCAGCAGGGTGTGTTCTTTTCCCTGTTCCTGGACATGCACCTGACCACGGTGCTGGGCAATCTGCTCATTGTCCTGCTCATCAGGCTGGACGCTCGCCTCCACACCTCGATGTACTTCTTTCTCAGCCACTTGGCCCTCACTGACGTCTCCTTTTCATCTGTCACTGTCCCGAAAATGCTGATAAACATGCAGACTCAGGATCAATCCATCCCCTATGCAGGATGCATAACACAGATGTATTTTTTCCTATTTTTTTACTGGTCTGGATGACTTTCTGCTCACCTCGATGGCCTATGATCAGTACATGGCCATCTGTCACCCTCTCCACTACAGCACCATCATGGGACAGGGGCTGTGCACCCTACTAGTAACTGTGTCCTGGATTCTCTCCTGTGCCAATGCCCTGTGTCACACCCTCCTCCTGACCCGGCTGTCCTTTTGTGCTGACCACAGCATCCCCCATTTCTTCTGTGACCTTGGTGCCCTGCTGAAGCTCTCCTGCTCAGACACATCCCTCAATGAACTGGCCATTTTCAGAGCAGGAGTGGCCATGATCATCCTCCCACTAGTATGCATTCTGATCTCTTATGGATGCTTTGGGGCCACCATCCTGAAGGTCCCTTCCACCCAGGGGATCTGCAAAGCATTGTCCACATGTGGCTCCCACCTCTCTGTGGTGTCTCTGTATTATGGAACAATTATTGGGCTGTATGTTTTCCCCTCATCCAGCACCTCTAGGGACAAGATCACCATTGCCTCTGTGATGTACACAGTGGTCACTCCACTGCTGAACCCCTTCATTTGTAGCCTAAGGAACAGGGACATGATGGGGGCCCTGGAGAGACTCTTGCACAGGGCAAAAGTCTTGTCTCAATGATGTTTGCTTGTCTTTGTAACTGCCATGTGTGTTCACACAAACCCCAGATCCTACACCACTAGATTTGAGCCTGTAAGAAATGAATACTCAATGAATGTTTGACCACTTGATTGCATTCTGTTAGTTATTGCTCCCTTATGATTTATTATTGTGAATTATGGATTCTGAGTAGATATTCTTGATTTTTGATCTTGCATATTAGATTGAGAAATTACACAGCTGGTCATACTTTTGTCTCTAGTCTTATTTCTCAGGAATTTATTAGTTCTATCTATGAGCTAAAATTGTCATATACACATTGTATATATTTACTGTGCATGTTTGATATTTTGATGTATATGCATTGTGAAATAACCACTACAATCAAGTTCACATATTCATCATCATTCATTATCAGTTTAATACATTTGTGTGTGTGTCTGTTAAGAAGATATAATTTATTATCCACTCTACTAGTAAATATCAAGCATACAGTATGTGTGTGTTTGTTAAACAGTCATATCCCACTCTTTGTGACCCCATGGGCTGTAGCCCACCAGGTTCCTCTGTCCATGAAATTCTCAGGCAAAACTACTGGAGTGGGTTGTCATTCCCTTCTCCAGGGGATCTCCCCAACCCAAGGATCAAACCCAGGTCTCCTGCATTGAAGGCAGATTCTTTACCATCTGAGCCACCAGGGAAGCCGTACAATATAGCACATTTAACTTTAGTCCTCATGCCATACTTTGGACCCCCCAAGAAGTTGTACATCTGCATAACTGGAACTTTGTACATCATGCCAAGTGAAATAAGTCAAATTCAAAAAAGAACAATATTTCACGATCTCACTTACATATGGAATCTAATATAGTCAAATTCATAGAAGCAGAGAACAGAATCGTAGTTCCTAGAGGATAGAGCAAAAGAAATGGGGTGCTTATGACCTGCTGGAAGATACTAACAAGCCTCCCACAGCATAGAAAGCTTGGGATTTGTAATGTATCTCCTTTCCTTTTTCACTTCCTCTTCAGCGTTCTTTTCAGTTTTTCTTGGTGATGGTAATGATGGTGGATCAGGAGAAGAAACTGTTTAGTAGCCTTTATTGCTCCAGGAAACAATCTACAGATATGAGTTCAGGTCCCCCACTTTAGGACTCAAAGCTTGTTCTTGATTTAGAAACACTGAAACAAAGTCTATGGACTTTTCTGACTGCATGTGTGAGTTTCAAGAAGATACCTGCTCAGTCCAGACTGGGACTGGAGTCTTCGGTTGCCCACACTGAATTTGGAGCATGTCACATTCAATGTCAAAATCTGTCTCCCAGAAACTCATTTATACTCAGTTTAGTGAACCTAGGTTTGTGTTATAAGCCACATAATCTATTTTCTTTGACATCCAGTGAAGGATCGCATAGTTTTCTTTGTTCAGGCTGCAGTCATTTAAGGACAAACATGATCAACTCTGCTGCTGAGGCTCAGCACCACATAGCTATAAGAGGAGAGTATTTGGGGAAGACAGAGCTCATGGAAGTTGTATCTGCCATAGGGTATGGCCTCAGACAACTCACTTAACTCCTCTAAATATCAATTTCTCTTCTGTAAATTAAAATATTATAAAACATTTATATATTTTTGATTAAAAATTAAATACTAAATTTTGTCAACTTTACAATTGACCAAGAATAACCAACATTAGCTTTCCCTACCGATTCATCAGAGGTGAATTTTGGAGGAGAACTTGCATAAGTATTCCTGAATTATGCTGACTTGGAATCATGGAATAGAGATTATATTCCCAATACAAAGGTAATCTGCTGTCCTAAGGACACAGTTACACATCTTGACTGATGGGGCTAGAACCAAATGACTAAGAAGCAATGGATAAGTTGGTGGTTGAGTAGATGAGGAAAGAGATCAGAAGAGTATCTTAATCTCTACTTGTTTAGCATTCACTCAGAGAGTGATCCTTGACCTGGAGCGGATATGCTCATGTTCAGTCGTGTCTGACTCTTTCTGAGTAGCCTATGGACTGTAGCCCACCAGGCTCCTCTGTCCATGGGACTTTTCAGGCAAGAATACTGGAGTGAGTTGCCATTTCCTTCTCCAGGGGGTCCTCCCAACCCAGGAATCGGACCTGTATCTCCTGTGTCTCCTGCATTGCAGGCAGATTCTTTCCCAGCTGAGCCATTAGGGAAGCCCCTGGAGCTGATGAAGCTGCTAGTCAACATCCCAGTTTCCTTTGTAGGAGGACAAATGTGTCCCTACCCCAACCCTGAACAATGAAGCTGCAGACGTGGAGTTACTGCGTCCGCGGGCTTAGTATCCTCCAGCTCCAGAACCCAAACCTGAACAGAGCTGAGGACTTTCGTGCTGTCCTAGAGAAAGGATGCTGTATGTGACCCGGACACACCCATGAGTGCCTGGTTCAGCATCCCTGTTAGCACTGGAGTTCTGTTTTTGGATCCCCGATCTTCTACCTGGTCATCTCTGGCCCATTCCCTAAAGAGGTCATTGCTGTTCTTCACATTTTTGGTCATGTGTGGGTGACAGTGCTCTGAATGGATTTTTTCTCAAAAAAAGTCAAAGGCACTTGCTTGTTGGGAAGAATTTTATCACCACCTGCTATGCTAGATTGGCTTTCCTTGGCTGTGGACAGTTCAAAGCAAGCTGGTACGTGCCATATGGATTTGGTTATGTATATAAAACTTCTGAAAATCTCTCTGAAAGTATGAACTTTGTTTGGAGCATTTTCTCTCAACCATGCCAGGGCTGTCTACACTGTAATAGTCTTAAGTGAGAGAGAGAATCAGTTTCTAACTACCTGCTTTTTTATAAAAGGGCTCCAAACAAGAAGAAGGCAAGTACACTGAATAGTAAAGGGGTGACCAGAAACTTCATCACCCACCCACGAACAGATCCCAATTAAAAGCACTTCTTACTCACATTACACTACCAAAATGCAGAGTTAGAAATGGCTTGTAATCCAGTGTGAATTGTTTTAATGTCAATATCACATTAACCTTATTTGAATTGGGGACCTAAAATAATTGAGTGTTGAACTTAAAGGTTGGGGTCTGGATGATAGGATGTATCAGGAGATAAATAAGTTTGTAAATTTGAATACAGTGATAACTATTCTGGTTGCGGTGAACCTAGTCTCATCTCCTAGTCTGTCTGGGACCTGTAGGATAAATGTAAATCCAGCCACCTAGCAGGGTTCTTATGTGCACTGTATTGTTACTGGATTAAGATTACCTGAGGGTCAGAATGAGTAGAGAAGGTGAGCTGATGGGGCCAGTGTGAGCAGCAAGTTCAGGGTATCAGAGGGGTCATGGATGGCCAGGTTGGTTGGATGCTGTGTTCAGTAATCTCACATCCCAACCCTTGTCATGTCCATGTGATCTGTCAACATGAGCTTTATTTATTTATTTTTTTAATTTTTATTATTTATTTGTTTATTTTTATTACTTGGAGGCTAATTACTTCACAACATTTCAGTGGGTTTTGTCATACATTGATATGAATCAGCCATAGATTTACACGTATTCCCCATCCCAAATACCCCCTCCCACCTCCCTCTCCACCCGATTCCTCTGGGTCTTCCCAGTGCACCAGGCCCGAGCACCTGTCTCATGCATCCCACCTGGGCTGGTGATCTGTTTCACCATAGATAGTATACATGCTGTTCTTTTGAAATATCCCACCCTCACATTCTCCCACAGAGTTCAAAAGTCTGTTCTGTATTTCTGTGTCTCTTTTTCTGTTTTGCATATAGGGTTATCGTTACCATCTTTCTAAATTCCATATATATGTGTTAGTATGCTGTAATGTTCTTTATCTTTCTGGCTTACTTCACTCTGTATAAGGGGCTCCAGTTTCATCCATCTCATTAGAACTGGTTCAAATGAATTCTTTTTAATGGCTGAGTAATATTCCATGGTGTATATGTACCACAGCTTCCTTATCCATTCATCTGCTGATGGGCATCTAGGTGCTTCCATGTCCTGGCTATTATAAACAGTGCTGTGATCGAAAACATTGGGGTGCACGTGTCTCTTTCAGATCTGGTTTCCTCAGTGTGTATGCCCAGAGTGGGATTGCTGGGTCATATGGCAGTTCTATCCAGTTTTTTAAAGAAATCTCCACACTGTTCTCCATAGTGGCTGTACTAGTTTGCATTCCCACCAACAGTGTAAGAGGGTTCCCTTTTCTCCACCCCCTCTCCAGCATTTATTGCTTGTAGACTTCTGGATAGCAGCCATCCTGACTGGCGTGTAGTGGTACCTCATTGTGGTTTTGATTGCATTTCTCTGATAATGAGTGATGTTGAGCATCTTTTCATGTGTTTGTTAGCCATCTGTATGTCTTCTTTGGAGAAATGTCTGTTTAGTTCTTTGGCCCATTTTTTGATTGGTCATTTATTTTTCTGGAATTGAGCTGCAGGAGTTGCTTGTATATTTTTGAGATTAATCCTTTGTCTGTTTCTTCATTTGCTATTATTTTCTCCCAATCTGAGGGCTGTCTTTTCACCCTACTTATAGTTTCCTTTGTAGTGCAAAAGCTTTTAAGTTTCATTAGGTCCCATTTGTTTATTTTTGCTTTTATTTCCAATATTCTTGGAGGTGGGTCATAGAGGATCTTGCTGTGATTTATGTCGGAGAGTGTTTTGCCTATGTTCTCCTCTAGGAGTTTTATAGTTTCTGGTCTTACATTTAGATCTTTAATCCATTCTGAGTTTATTTTTGTGTATGGTGTTAGAAAGTGTTCTAGTTTCATTCTTTTACAAGTGGTTGACCAGTTTTCCCAGCACCACTTGTTAAAGAGGTTGTCTTTTTTCCATTGTATATCCTTGCCTCCTTTGTCAAAGATAAGGTGTCCATAGGTTCGTGGATTTATCTCTGGGCTGTCTATTCTGTTCCATTGATCTATATTTCTGTCTTTGTGCCAGTACCAAACTGTCTTGATGACTGTGGCTTTGTAGTATAGTCTGAAGTCAGGCAGGTTGATTTCTCCAGTTCCATTCTTCTTTCTCAAGATTACTTTGGCTATTTGAGGT